>NC_088797.1:119471822-119679322 GCF_011386835.1 Chrysemys picta bellii | reverse complement strand
TGACCAGGGAGCGCTGTGTGTGTGTGTGGTGACCAGGGAGCGGTTTGTGTGTGTGGTGACCAGGGAGGGCTGTGTGGGGTGTGTGTGTGTGGTGACCAGGGAGGGCTGTGTGTGTGGGGGGGTGAGTGGTGACCAGGGAGCGCTGTGTGTGTGCGGGGGTGAGTGGTGACCAGGGAGCGCTGTGTGTGTGTGTGTGGTGACCAGGGAGGGGTGTGTGTGTGTTGTGACCAGGGAGGGCTGTGTGTGTGTGGGGGGTGAGTGGTGACCAGGGAGCGCTGTGTGTGTGTGTGTGTGTGTGGTGACCAGGGAGGGGGGTGTGTGTGTGGTGACCAGGGAGGGGTGTGTGTGTGTGGGGGGTGAGTGGTGACCAGGGAGGGCTGTGTGTGTGGGGGGGTGAGTGGTGACCAGGGAGGGCGGTGTGTGTGTGGGGGTGAGTGGTGACCAGGGAGGGGTGTGTGTGTGTGTGGTGACCAGGGAGGGGTGTGTGTGTGTGGTGACCAGGGAGGGCTGTGTGTGTGTGTGGGGTGAGTGGTGACCAGGGAGCGCTGTGTGTGTGCGGGGGTGAGTGGTGACCAGGGAGCGCTGTGTGTGTGTGTGGTGACCAGGGAGCGCTGTGTGTGTGCGGGGGTGAGTGGTGACCAGGGAGCGCTGTGTGTGTGTGTGGTGACCAGGGAGGGGTGTGTGTGTGTGGTGACCAGGGAGGGCTGTGTGTGTGGGGGGGTGAGTGGTGACCAGGGATGGCTGTGTGTGTGTGTGTGGTGACCAGGGAGAGGGGTGTGTGTGTGGGGTGAGTGGTGACCAGGGAGGTGTGTGTGTGGGGGGTGAGTGGTGACCAGGGAGGGGTGTGTGTGTGGTGACCAGGGAGGGGTGTGTGTGTGTGTGTGGGGGGGTGAGTGGTGACCAGGGAGCGCTGTGTGGGGTGTGTGTGTGTGGTGACCAGGGAGGGGTGTGTGTGTGTGGTGACCAGGGAGGGCTGTGTGTGTGTGTGGGGTGAGTGGTGACCAGGGAGCGCTGTGTGTGTGTGGGGGGGTGAGTGGTGACCAGGGAGGGGTGTGTGTGTGTGGTGACCAGGGAGGGCTGTGTGTGTGTGGGGTGAGTGGTGACCAGGGAGGGCTGTGTGTGTGTGTGGTGACCAGGGAGGTGTGTGTGTGGGGGGTGAGTGGTGACCAGGGAGCGCTGTGTGTGTGTGTGGGGGGGTGAGTGGTGACCAGGGAGGGGTGTGTGTGTGTGTGGTGACCAGGGAGGGGTGTGTGTGTGTGTGTGTGGGGGGGGTGAGTGGTGACCAGGGAGGGGTGTGTGTGTGTGTGTGGGGGGGGTGAGTGGTGACCAGGGGTGTGTGTGTGTGTGTGTGGTGACCAGGGAGTGCTGTGTGTGTGTGTGGTGACCAGGGAGGGCTGTGTGGGGTGTGTGTGTGTGGTGACCAGGGAGGGCGGTGTGTGTGGGGGGGTGAGTGGTGACCAGGGAGGGCTGTGTGTGTGTGTGTGGTGACCAGGGAGGGGTGTGTGGGGTGTGTGTGTGTGGTGACCAGGGAGGGCTGTGTTTGTGTGGGGGTGAGTGATGACCAGGGAGGGCTGTGTGTGTGTGTGTGTGTGGTGACCAGGGAGGGCTGTGTGTGTGTGGTGACCAGGGAGGGGTGTGTGTGTGTGTGGTGACCAGGGAGGGCTGTGTGTGTGTGTGGGGGGGGTGAGTGGTGACCAGGGAGGGGTGTGTGTGTGTGTGGTGACCAGGGAGGGCTGTGTGTGTGTGTGTGTGTGGTGACCAGGGAGGGCTGTGTGGGGTGTGTGTGTGTGGTGACCAGGGAGGGGTGTGTGTGTGTGTGGTGACCAGGGAGGGCTGTGTGTGTGTGTGGGGGGGGTGAGTGGTGACCAGGGAGGGGTGTGTGTGTGTGTGGTGACCAGGGAGGGCTGTGTGTGTGTGTGTGTGGGGGGGGGTGAGTGGTGACCAGGGAGCGCTGTGTGTACCCGCGCGGGGAGGGCAGTTTCCCACGTGGGGCTGACGCCGGCTGCTCAGTAGCACCGGATTGATCCCGGGGCTATAAAGCGAGTCCGCGGCGAGGGCGGCAGAGCGGCGGCAGACGCGGCTCCAGACCCCCGCACGCTCCGGCTCCGGCTCCGGCTCCGCGCCGCTCCGAGCTGCCCGGGCTCCGGCAAGCGGCGGCTGCTGCCCCTGCTCCGAGCTGCCTGCAGCCGGAGGGACAGCGACACCGGCCAGACCCCCCACAAGCGGTGCCCCCTCCTTGCCGTGCAGGCTCAGCCCGTTTGATTGCCTCGGATTTGCTTTCCTGCTGGACCCGGGGTGGGGCGATCCCGCCACTCGCTTCCACCTGGACAATCCCCCCATCGCTCGCCCCCTGAGCTGGACCCTTTGGTTAGCATGTCAGACCCTCCCCCGCCTGCCCTCTCCTCACAGGTAAGATGAACTTTATTTCGGAGCCTTGAACAGTACCTCAGACCTCCTCCCAGCCGTGCAGAACCTGCTCTGGGCGTGGAGCGTGGGGGGAAATCCTCTGTCCCCCCCGCCAGCCGGCTGGAAATGAAGTAGACTTCGACACGGGGAGGGAGGATCAGCTGCTTATAAAAGACCCAAACAAAACAAAGGACAGAGACGCTGCCCCCCCCCCTCCAGCGCTGCTTCTGTCGCTCTAGTAAACAGAAGTCATGGGAGAGAGAGGTGGCTGCTGGTGCTGATTGAATTAAGCTTTGCCACTAGCTCCGCTGGCAGGAGGCTACAGACCTGCCAGGTGCAGCAGCCGGCCCTTGGGTTTCTGGGTGACTCCTAGCAGGGAGCAGGGCCGCTGGGGTTGATGTTTAACCTGGAGAACCCGTTCACGGAGAGGGGGCGCTTCTTCTCTTCCATGGAGTACCCGCACCAGCTGGAAGAGGAGGGTTACCCGCCTCCTGGCAGCAACGGGAGCCTGAATGAGAGCGAGGCCGGGTCTAGAGGAGGTACACCTTACCCTCTCCACACCACTGTCACCCTCATCAGCCTGGCGGGGCTGCTCATGCTCGTCACCATCTTCGGCAACGTGCTGGTCATCATCGCCGTCTTCACCAGCCGTGGGCTCAAGGCTCCCCAGAACCTCTTCCTGGTCTCCCTGGCCTCCGCTGACATCCTGGTGGCCACGCTGGTCATCCCTTTCTCACTGGCCAACGAGGTGATGGACTACTGGTACTTTGGCAAGGTCTGGTGCGAGATCTACCTGGCCTTGGACGTGCTGTTCTGCACCTCCTCCATCGTGCATCTGTGCGCCATCAGCCTGGACCGCTACTGGTCCATCACCCAGGCCATCGAGTATAACCTCAAGCGCACGCCGCGCCGCATCAAGTGCATCATCTTCATCGTCTGGGTCATCTCGGCCGTCATCTCATTCCCGCCCCTCATCTCCATCGAGAAGAAGAACGGGCAGCAGGCTGACAAGCGGGCAGGTGGGTGCAAGATCAACGATGAGAAGTGGTACATCATCTCCTCCTGCATTGGCTCCTTCTTCGCCCCCTGCCTCATCATGATCCTGGTCTATATACGTATCTATCAGATTGCCAAGAGGCGAACCCGGGTGCCCCCCAGCAAGAGAGGAGAACACCCCAATAAGAGGCAAAATGGCTTGGCAGACAAGGAGGAGCTGCCAGCAGCAGCCAAGCTCAATGGGGAGAAGGTCACGGAGGGAGGAGGGGAAGGAGGGCAGGAGAGGGAGCTAAATGGCATAGACATGGAGGAGACTTCCTCCTCAGAGCACAATGAGACCCACCAGTGCAGGAAGCAGGGGAGGCCCCAGAGATGCAAGGGCAAGACCAAATTGAGCCAGATCAAGCCTGGAGACAGCTTGCCCAGGAGGATGGAGGAGGAGGAGAGGAATGCCAAAGCGTCCCGCTGGAGGGGCAGGCAGAACCGGGAGAAGCGCTTTACCTTTGTGTTGGCAGTGGTGATCGGGGTCTTCGTCGTATGCTGGTTTCCCTTTTTCTTCACCTACACACTCACCGCTGTCTGCAAGAGCTGCTCCGTGCCTCTCCCCCTCTTCAAGTTTTTCTTCTGGTTTGGTTACTGCAACAGCTCTCTGAACCCTGTCATCTACACCATCTTCAACCAGGACTTCAGGAGGGCCTTCAAAAAGATCCTCTGCAGGATAGACAGGAAAAGGATTGTTTGATGAACAGACCCTTCTCTGTCAGCATGACTGGTGACTAAAGGCTCTATCATGTGAGGGTGATGCACAGCTGCCTTGGGCTGGATTTGCAAGTGAATAGTTTCCTCTGACGTGCAGGTGGGACCCCTTTAAAAACTGAGATGAAACTATTAAAACACCAAGCAACAACAAAGCAAGCAAAGGAAACACACAGCCTCAGCATTTCTGGCTTTGGATGGGTTCATGACTTATAAGCTTGACTCTTTAAAAACTTAAATGAAATTCAGAAATCAACAACAAAGAGAAAATATACAGGCCCACATGAGCTATTTTTTGGATGTGTAATTAACTTTAAACTTCTTGTAAAAATACAGTGTTCCATCCCTGAGATCTGTCTTAATTTTTGTAAGGCAGTCAGCTTTGAAACTAAGAATGCTTTAAATAGTCTTGACAACTTGAAGCATAAAAACAATTGGAGCCATCTCATCAACCTTGTGGTTTGATAGTATTACCAAGATTTCCAATGTGCTATTGGATTTTTTGGCCGTAAAGCTTGTAAGTGCAGACCTGACCATATCGGAGGATTTTTTTTTATGTACCTGATTCTGTTTCCTTTTTTGCTCTCTATTATTTAGTATTGCTGAAAAGGTAACATTCCTCTTTCTGCTAACTTGAAGGGGAAAAAAAAAAAAAAGACTAACCGTTTCACAATGCAATCAGAAATGATCCAAAAGATTGTTCTCAATGAGCTCATTTTGCTTGCAATGTGATGCTCGAGAACAATCAAGTTCTTAAAGAGTTAATAGAAAGTAATATCCCCTTACCTTACAGCACGGAAATCTGTTCAATGCTAACTTGTTTTCTCCACCCCTGATTGTAAATAGATAACATTTTAAAGTAAATATCAGGGTTACATATACCATGTTATCTGATTTGTATTGATTTTTGACATTTTAATTCCTGCTGGGTTTCCTGCACAAGAAACCAGGTTTCATGCACCAAAGCAATTCTGCCTTTTTGAGTAACCTGATAAGATTTAAGTTTTTAATTTTCTAGTTTCATCTTCAGTGGAGACTGGTGAACGGTCTGATTTTGATCTGAATCTTATACAGGACAACTCTTTAAAACAGGAGAAACTTACATACAGTTTCTCCTATATTTTATAGTGTAATTATACTTTTTTTTTTTAAATGTGTAAATATCATTATGTTGGAATGGGAAAGAAAGAGTTAATATTAAAATACCACCTTTTCATAAGTATCTATTAGGTTTGTTGTTTATAATGTCCTCGTGCCATGAGGAAAACTTCCTGAAGAATATTAAAAAGGAAAAACTTCTTTGCCATTCACAATAAACGATGGGGAAACCTTTCAACATTATAACAACAGCTTCGTTTAAATACTGACAGGTCCCAGAAATGATGTGGAAGACGAAACGTTTGTTTAAATCACTCCATTGTAAACTGAAATTCACTGGACAGCAGCTGTCAACTGTACAGTAGCAGACTTAAAGGAGAAAGAGCTTTTTATTTCCAAGAGTGTTTTCTTCCTTTTACTCTTGTCTTTGATGTATTTAACTCCAAAGGTCCCATGGTGAATTATGGGAGTTGGACACCAATGTTTACATCCACATAAGTTTTCAAAGCTGAATCCTTGAGAGGTGAGGAAAAAAAGAGAGCTTTCCTTTACCTTTTAAAAGTGAAAAGTCGGCAGCAGTTGCTATAATGGATTTTTATTAAATAAAAAAGTTTACAGATTACATGTGAAATAAACTTGAATGAATATTCTGTTATCAGTACTTTCAACAGTTCACAAGTTTCAAAACTCTACATCAGCTGCAGGCTTGGGCTCCGTAAGTGTTGTCATCGGAAGAGTCACGTGTGTTTTCCAAAAGGCATTGCTATACCTAATGCTAAACAATGGTTTAGTTCAGAGTGCAGTGACATAATGAATCCTTGATACGCTGCTTTCTTTTCTCATGCCACAGTATGAGCATTCATGTGCTTCTTAAAGAACTGGATTTAGGGTTACACTGTGAGATTTGCTTGGTTAGCTTATCAATACCTTTTCCCCTCTCAGTAGAAATATCTGTGTGGTGCAGTATTTACAAACAACAGCCAGGGTGCTAAATAATTAGGTCATAAACGCAACTAGAAATAAGACCAGGAGATTATAACGGTTGGGTTTAGCTGAATTGCATTTCATGTTATAAAAGACAACAGCCACTCTTCCTAAAGAGATTTTGTTTGTTTGTTTCAAGTCTCTTGGGAGCAGGCTGATGTGCCTATAAAAGTGACTCTGGTAAACCTTGACCTTTTCCCAGAGTCAAGAAAAAAATGAAAGAACAACTTTCCCTGGTTTAACATGATGTTGTTAAGTTATTATGTGTATCACAGTAACACTTAGAGAACTCAATCAGAATTAAGCATTGTCATTTATGTTTGTACAGCACCTTGCACAATCTCTGCCCCAAAGGCAAAGACTTACGCATGTACTTTGCTTTGCTCACATGGAGTCAATAGGGCTACTCACCTGCTTATAGTTAAAGATGTGCATAAGTGTTTGCAGCATCAGGGGTCCTCAAAATTGACAATTTGAAAAGTGGCTACTGATTTCAGCTGTCTGTTTCTGGGTGCTCAGCCGGCGCCTTCCAAAAGGAGCCTGGTTTTCAGAGGTGTTGAACAGCTACGGCTTCCATTGCTGTCAGCTGGAGTTTGGGTGCAGCGCACTTCTGAAAGCCAGGACCTCAGTATAGGAACCCCCAAATCATTCCTAACGTGGCTTCGTCGTTTGTTTGTTTTATAAAAATAAGATAAGCAAACAAAAGAACATAGAGTGGCTAACATGGCTTTGTGAATGAATCACTGATGAGCTTTGGGGGCCTGCTGCTATAGGTAACGCAGCTCCCTCAGCCGGGTGAAGACTCGATTTTTCCTTGGTAAGCCTCCAAGCTGGAATAAAGCTGGAGAGAGGAAGAGCTGAAGTGCAATTTTCAAATTCTTAATGCCCCACTGTCAGCGCAAGGTGAATCTCGTGAGAGAGAGGGAAGGAAGGGGAGCAATGGAGAAGGAATAAGGAGAGGTAGGTATGCCAATGATATGGGGGTGTGGATCCAGGGAGAAAACAGGCAGCACCGATGCCTGCAAAAGTCCTGTGTAAAATGAAAATCCCAGTGATCAAAACCCTGTCCTGATGTTATTGAACTGCTGTAGCATCTACTGTTCCTTTTATATGGGAGATATCAGCTTCCCCACTATGAACCTTCTCATCCCAGGGGGAAAGGGCATTTCCAGGGCTGTCAGGCAAACAAAATCGCTGGCTGGGCACAGCAATTGAGCCCGCCAGAATGGCCTTGGTTGAGATGCTACAGCACTTCCTGGGAGCTGGAGAAGTTGGGGGGGAGGGGGAGGGAGGGGCCTTGACATAGTTTTCCCCACTGCTCTGATAACCCTGATTGCCTTTTATCTTCCCTTCCCTAAATAATACGACCCAGAGGCAACCAAGGTGGTGACCAGCGATAGCAATTGGTAGGGCTGTGAATGTGGGTTCTGGACCAGGGCAGCTGCAGCAGCCTGGACTTCGAGGCAGGCCAGCTCTGTGAGTAATTCCCTGGGGTCCCATGGGGGTTTGTACAGCCCACACGGAAGGCTCTGCTGTCACAGCTTCACTAGTTGGTACCCGAGCCAGCTAAGATTAGCTCAGGTATGCCAGCCAGTGCTGCAGTCACACCCTGTGTCTGCTAATCAACAGCAGAGAAGGTTTAAATCATGGTGAGCCCTGGGTAAGAGGCCGCATGTCATGGCTTTGCCCGAGGAGGAGAGCGGGACGTACCCTGTGATTCAGTGTAGACATACCCACTGTCTCAAGCAGCAGGTGGGGTTGGTGCTGTCAGAGAAACAGGCCTTGCAATGTTGTCAGGTGCTAGTGTCCAGGACTGTTCGGAGAGATGCCATGTGATGAGTTCCTCCAGCAGGAATGTGGAAATTGCTACCCTGGAGAAGACCCATGATTCATCCAGCCCAATCTTTGTCCGTGTGGGTGGGTGTGGTGCTGGTCCTGCATTCCATACACTTAGATTTTCACCGATTTCAGCAGGTGTGTGGCCGTACGAGGGATGCTTTGGGATCTTTCGGGAGGCGATGAGCTGTGCAAATGTAGGAGAAGCACTGGGAAATAGTATGGTCAGCTCCGCCAAGATTTTTAGATAAAAGACCAAATAAGAGTCAGTTTTGGCCCTGTTTACTGCACAGGTGGAGCCTGTAGCTCCCAGGCAGAGAGAAGTCCACCCACAAGGGCAGGGGTTCTGTAGTGGCACACGCCACCCATCAGCCATGCTCTCTGAGGGTGGGGGAAGATGCACGTTCCTTCTGGTTGCTGCAGTTGTTTCCCACGTGGAGGCTGCTGGGCCCAGTGCCCCAAGCGGGTCCCTCTGAGTTTGGTGGCTGCTCGTGGGGAGGAGAAAGGCTTTTGTGAGAATAAAGCTTTTGCTTTTACTGTTCATTTGGCACTTGGAAAGTTCAAAGTCTGCAGAGATTACTTCTTTATTACAGCCGGCGCCTTGGCAGACGTGCTGCTGCCGGAGCTGTGCCATTGTTTCTATTGGAAATGACACTTCTTAGCTGGCTTCTAATAACTTCTTTGGGATGCCTGGGTTAAATGTTTGTAGCTGAAATTGCTTTGGATGTTTACAAGCTGTAGGAGTGGAGAAATTAGAGAAGTTAGTTGGCTGACGATTTCCCCCTGTCCAGTACTCAAACAACTCACAAGGGCTGTGATGATGATGAAACCTGGGCTAAGTACTGACCTCTGTACCTCCCCCTTGCGTCCTGTGGAAGTAAACAGGCCAAATTCTGATCTCATTGAAATCGATGACACAACTCCCTGCTTGGCACAATTGGTCCTGCTTTGAGCAGGGGGTTGGACTAGATGACCTCTTAAGGTCCTTCCAGCCCTGATATTCTATGAGACCAAACGTCTGGGTGGTTTTTGGCAACACAACACCTAACTGTTGAGACCTGGCACCTTTGGCCCCATTGCTTCAGCCGCCTGGACAGCTCTCCTTTTTATTTTTTCTCTGTTTGTATTTGTGCTGGGAAGTGAACCACGGGGTCAACCAAAGTCAGGGTAATTAGCAGCTTAAAATGGCAAAGGCTCAGCTGGACAAACCAGTAGGGAAATAAAATCAGAATCTCTGACCCAACCAAGTTACATCTCAAGCCTCGGCTTCGAGGTTCCACAAAGGGGTCAGTTAGCTTCTCCTCCATTCTATTTCATTTCCAAGCATCTCTACAGTTCCAACACAGTCTTGGATCTGACACTGATGCCCTCTACCCCCAAAGATTCCTCCTGTGCTGAGGCTAGCTCAGTTAGAAATCTTTGGAAGCCTTTGCTGTCAACTGCCCTGCAAAGTTTTGCACACAGCCTTTGCTTTAGATACTTCCGCCTCCGCCAGGCACCCCAACGTCTGGCTTCTAAACTGAAACAGACACTCTGAGGTTCACCCATGCCTGGGTCTGATTAGAGATGGCTCCCCGCTGCAAAAAGTGGATCTCGGTCAAAACTTTTCTAAAACTTGGGTGCATTTAGATCTGAGTTTCTGGTTCTGACCCATCTTTAGGCCAGATCTCAGGAGATCTAGTCCAACCCCTTGCTCAAAGCAGGACCAATCCCCAGACAGATTTTTTCCCTAAATGGCCCCCTTAAGAATTGAATTCATAATGCTGGGTTTAGCAGGCCAATGCTCAAACCACTGAGCTATCCCTCCACACTGAGTAGTGTTTAGGGACCTAACTCCCATTGATTTCAATGGGAGAGAATATACCCCATGCATGATTCTACACTCTCTCCCCACTTTTTGATGTGAAATAGCCAGAGTTTGTTGACATCACTTTCAATGGGAGTTAGGCCCCTAAATACCTTTGAGGAATTGGGCCTTAGTCATTACTTAAGCAAAACTCCTACTGGAATCAATGGGAGTTTTGCCAGTATTAAGAGAGTTCAGCATTTGGTTTCCCTTTCTAATTGGCTCTGGACTGGTTCTTTGCCCGTTCTTTGTAATTAATACAAGGCCAAATCACTAGCTCCTTACTTAGGAAAATGCGAATTAACATCCCCTCCCTCAACATCTCTGTTGCTTATATAAGAACCTTCCTGGGAAGAAAATACCAGTTACTGAAGGGCCCTTTAACCTACCCTGGAAAGGCATAAAAAGAACCCATGGTTGACAAATTAAAATGAGAAATAAGGCACATTTTTTTTTTAAACAGTGAGGGTGATTAACCATTGGAACAAACTATCAGAGGAAGTGGTGGAGTCTTCATCTCTTGAGGTCTTCAAAGCAAGACTGGATGCCTTGCTGGAAAATATGCTTTAGCCAAACACAATTCACTGGGCTCAATTCAAGAGTAACTGGTTGAAATTCTCTGGCCTGTGTTATATAGGAGGTCAGATTAGATGATCTAATGGTCCCTGCTGGCTTTGCAAGACACTAACTCCTTTAGAATTTGGCTCATATGGTCAAAATACAGCTCTGGGAACAAAATACAGCTCTGGGAACAAAGGAATCTTTGTATTCCTTTGTGAAAAAGCGTTGGAGTTCACGCCCATCATTTTATAAACGTTTGTTTTAAATCGTCTTATTTCTTACATGAAAGATTCACTCCCGTGTCATTTTAAACTGTTATGGTTTGTCAGACCATGTGTTGGTTTTTTTTGTTGCTTTCCATAAAGACTTCCCACCACGGGGTGAGCATCTGTGATAAAACAATTCATGCTCAAGGCTGTACTGCATTCATTTGCAAGCTGCGTGTTTTGCAGTGCGTTTGCTTGACACTGAAAACCTTCATGCATTATTGAAAAAACCTTGCTGGTTAAGAAATATATATATATGAGAACATATTGGAGACAGTAGCCAATTGTTCTGATGAATTAATTGAACTTTAGGAACTAAAACACCAAGTGCTGACTTCTTATGTCTCTGTAAGTGTTTAGCGCTAGGACAATTGATTTAAATTCCAGAATAGTTCACTCCTGGCAGAAATTTATAGGACTAGATCTCAGCTGGTATAAATCAGCATGACTCTGTTGAAATACACCCGCTGAGGATCTGGCCCTATAGCTGAAATTATCCCCGAATTCCTGATCGCGGGGAAAACAATAAACATCGGTGTTTCTGTGTGAGGCTGGATTATTTCTTGTGACACAAATATTGGACAGGAAAATGGGGTGCCCAACATTTTGCAAATATAATAGATTATTTTCCTTTCGTCTCAGCGTGGGTAATTTTGCAATCTAGCCTCAGCACAAACCTAGCTTCTCTCAGTTCATAGGCCCACTGGTCTAAGAAAAATTGCAGGTGATAATAATTCCTAGCTATTCAGCTGTAGATCCTAAAGGGCTGTATAAAAGGTCCGCCTCATTATCCCCATCCTTACGGGGTTTCAGAGCTCGGGCTCCAGCCTCAGCCCAAACGTCTACACTGCAGTTTTATAGCCCCTCAGCTTGAACCCCACGAACCTGAGACAGCTGACCCAGACCAGCTTTTATAATGGTGTAAGTGTACCCTATAGGGCGAGATCCTAATTTTTAATTAGTAAAGAAGATCCGACTCTGAATACACAGAGGAATACACAGGGCCCAGAATCTCAAAGGTGTCATGTGTCTGGCGCCCATTGATTTCAACGTGCATTAGGTACCTGAATACCTTTGCGGTTCTGGGCTTAGGTGCCATTTTTACATACAAAAGAGACTTTTTTTCAGCATAACCACATTTGAATACCTACACAATGCTCCCTAGAGGTCACCGGTTTTGCTCTGAAATATAGGAGCCGTTGTCTCCACAGCAGTGAATGCTGCAATCCTTACAATTCCATGCGCCAGGATATGCCTGTGGATGTGGCTGTCAGTGGCGCATATTCTCAGAGGCCCACACCTCCCAGGACTCCAATGTGCGACCCCAGAACATGATCTATGCTGGAAGGTTAAAATACGGTGGGATTGATTCCTTTAGTGTAATACCTTTTTCTATGACCTCAGTTTCATGGGGCTTTATTCCTGCTATCACTCGCTTTCAGAAATGAAAAGCTGTGTGGCATATAGGCACTGTGGCACCTCAACAGTATTTAGATACCTAACTCCCACTGACTTCAATGGGAATTAAGCACCTAAGTACATTTGAACATCAGAGCCTTTGGGCCTAGTACGAGTGCAAAATGCAGATGTGAGGTATGCTGAGGCAGGTTAGACATGACACATGCACACTGAACACAAGCCTATTTGAACAGGCTCAAACCTAACAAAGCAGCAAGAGGCAAAAGCGGTGTTGACATTTCCAAACCAGGAACTATACAGCAGACAAACAGCATAAATTCCCCTCTCCTCCTCAACTGGGGGGTCTCCAGCTCCTCGTATTCTTGGAGGAACCAGGTGCATTTTATGGCAGGCATACGTTTGTCTACACCAGTGGTTCTCAAACAGTGGGTTGGGACCCCAAAGTGGGCTGAGGGCTTCAGCTTTGGCCCCCCCTAGCCAGAGTGATGGGGCTTGGGTTTCCCCGCCTTTTCCCCCCAGGGCAGTGGGGCTCGGGCAGGCTTAGGATTCCATCCTGGGGTCGTGAAGTAATTTTTGTTGTCAGAAAGGGGTCGCAGTGCAATGAAGTTTGAGAACCTCTGATCTACACCAATGTTCAGTTTAAAAAATAGGTGAATATACGTGCCTCTTCCACCTCGGCCAGCTTGCAGGTACATCCAGCGTGGCTGGTGGTGTTAGATTTCCCCCTCTTAAAGAAACAGCAGGTCAGTAGAACATTTAAAGGTGAACTAACCACCCCACCGCTAAATGTGAGTGCTATCTGTCTGATATGGAAGTTGTTGTTTCCCATTGGCGATGGTAAGAATGTGTTGGGTCACCTACCCTACCCCCTTGTCAGGGAAGGCTTCATCTTTGTGGTATGTTTTCCAGGGCTTTATCGGCTATCATTTTAAGACAGAAAAGTGTGGGGGGTGGGGATGCTGTTTGGATGCAGGCCCAGGAAATATGAAGGCTCCTGAGTTCTCATCAGAGCCAGTTGGAATTTTTGATGAATGAGCATTTCCCAGCAGAGACAGTCTGCAGCAACATGTTGATTTAGATGGAAACCAGGCAGGTTTCTAATGGATGCCTGTCAGAATATCAGGGTTGGAAGGAACCTCAGGAGGTCATCTAGTCCAGCCCCCTGCTCAAAGCAGGGACCAAACTCCAGACAGATTTTTGCCCCAGCTCCCTAAATGGCCCCCTCAAGGATTGAACTCACAACCCTGGGTTTAGCGGGCCAATGCTCAAACCACTGAGCTATACCTCCCCTCTCCATTCTGAGTAGAGAGTGGAGAGCCTCGAAGCCCTGGCTCTCAAGCTTCCAGACCCTTGGCAGCCTGGGTTCTCTAGGGTCACAGGGCTTGGGGGCAGCCCTAAACTTCTGAGAGCCCTGGTTCCCTGAGCTGCCTAGCTGGCGATCGGGGCTCTGGGCATGTTAGGGGCGGGGGCTCAGAAACCTTTCCTCACCAGTTGGGAAAATCACACTACCCCTTCATTGTGGGATTCAATCAGGATGCCTTGATTCTGGGAAAGCAGTGCATTGGCAGGACAGAGGTAAGCACAGGGGTCGTTAGCACAGCACTGGAAGCGTGATACATACTGAATTTAAAACAACTCCACCCAGATAGGATGAGTCATAATTACAGCCATTAGAGCGGGGAGCAAATTGCAGCCTTTGCAGGACAAGTCAAGGATCTCGAAGGAAATGGTTAAGAGCAAGCAGGCAGATATGGACTATAAATGGAATAGAATGGTGACTGAATGAGTCAAGCAATCTGGTCAGCATACAGGACATGTAAGTGCAGTTATAGTAAGCAAACTGTCAATATAAAATGCCATCTTTGTACTCTATGGCTCAATTACATGTGTCTTCTGAGTCAGCTCTCATTTGCTTTAGGGATGAGAACAAGTTCTTATTCCTGCTAGCGGTGTCAAGCTAACACAGCTACCGGAGAGAGAGCTGGAGTCTAAACTGGTTTACATCTCATTAGCAGCACTATGCCGCAGTGTTGGAATCTATTGCTGGAAATGTTGCATGCGCCAGAAGGCACCTAGCTCGCCTGTCACAGCGCAGGTTGGGTTTGTGGTGCGGGTAGGTGGAAAACGTGTACGCTCGAATTATAATGAACTTTTTCTCATACACTGAGCCCACTTGCCCAGAATAAAATATAGTCGATATGCAACTCTGCAATGACATTTTTTACAGTCATTTTTCAGAGTCGACCCTCCCTTATGGCCTTTTCCTAGCTCCTCAAATGGAACCATCTATTTAAAAAAAAAAATCAACACGCTTATGTTTTTCCCTCTTTCATTTTCAATTTACAGTGGCAATAATGGCCTCAATACAGGGTCATGAATGAGCAGCCAAGGTTAATCTCAGCTGTAACCTCAGGTCAACAATGACTCCCTGCTAGTCATTAATCCCGGGAAATGCCCTTTGCATAAGTGGTTATTGCTTAATTGGGGAGGAAAACAACTAATAAAACCTCTCTGAACCAGACAGTTGATATTCCCTTTGCCCTTAGATCTGGAAAAACAAACTGTATCAGTCCTTAGCTGTTTGCTTGCAGGGGAACTTGAATGTGCCGAGATTAAACTGGCATGCTGGAAAATTCATTATGTGCTAAGAATACAGTCGTGTTTTACAGTTGGCTCTATCTACCCCAATTGCCTCCAGTATTTACTGTTGTGAATTTCACTTGTCAATATGGTCACAGCCATTAGCGCTCTGGTCAGATTATTCATTGTGAATTGATTAGTCAACAAATTTAGCTTCTCTCCCCCTCACCCCCCTCCCCCGCTTCACAAATGTCTTTTGAGCAGGCTTTGATTTTTATGGCTTTCTTGGTATTTATCATTGCTTGAGGAGTTAATGGCCACAATCTTCACACTTAGGTGTCTAAAGTCAAGTGCTGGAACCCCATTAGATGCCTCATTAGCAGTGGCTTGATTTTCCAAAGTGCCGAGCACCCACAACGCCAGAGGAAATCAATGGGAACCTGAAGTGTTCAGCATCCCGGAAAAAACAGACCTATTGAGATGCCTAAATATTGATGTAGGTTCCTGACTTTAGACAACCAGGTTAGAAATGTCAGCCTCTGAGTTGTTGCTTTGCAAACGGTTCACTTGTCCTAGTCACTGATTGGGCCATTTAATCACGTGGTATTGTTTCATCGACCTGGTTGGATGATGGAAATTTTTTATAAAGGCTAATAATGAAGGACTAAAGACTGAATTCTCTTGCCCTCATGCCAATACCTTTGTTTGAGGGTATTAGTGCAACTAACAAGAAAGAACCGAAAAATTGTTCATATGAACGGTTGGGAGGGAAGAAGTGAGGTTCTTACCCACGAAAGCTTATGCTCCCAGTACTTCTGTTAGTCTCAAAGGTGCCACAGGACCCTCTGTTGCTTTTTGGGAGGGAAGACTCAAAAGGGGCTTACATTTGGCTGTGCCCCTTTTTCAGAGTCCGAATGAATGTTGGAACCCTGGTTTTGTCATATTCCCCCAGCTGGGTCAGCAATCTGTCAAGATTTCTGGTAGGGCGTTTCATGTGCTTTGAGATGGGAACTCACTTCTCCTTTTAAAAATTATTCAGATACCGTATAAATGTTGCAGCATATTCCTTTATTCGTAAGAGCCCAACACTGATTTATAACCTTTAGTGACAAATAAATCCACTCAGCTCCCACAGGAGTAGATACGTGTCCAATTGTTAGCAAAAGGGCATTTATTTAATTCAATTATTTATATTCATTTTTCAAGTGAATGAAAGCGCTGGTGAAGCTCGATTGACAGGCTTGAGAATGACGTCTAAGATGTTTTGCGGACTCTATGTATAACTTATGAATTCCAGCTGGATTTTATCTGCTGTGAATCCTTATGTCTATGGCTGTCTTTTACTGCATAGTGCCTCTTGCTCCTTGGACTACGGAGATGGGGGGGGTGGCGTAGTGGCACCTACACGTCTGTCCACAAACAAGTGGCTCATTAAAGACCATCAGTATCTGAATAGATCTTACCTGGCAGAACAAAAGAGTAACTGCAGTCTAGATGAAGCCAGTTTTCTCCAGCCTCTCTGCAGGGATCTGGGGTTTGAAGGAATGGAATTTTCCTAGAAGCAGAACAAAGAGATCAGGTGTTGTTAGCACTGCATCTTAAAAACCACAGAGCCTGTGTATATGCCTGTACTGCAGGTGAACGTGTGATTGTAGCCTGGGTAGGCGTACTCACACTACCTTTAATTTAACCAGCACAGGTAACAACAGTAGTGTAGATGTGGGGGCATGGGTTGGCAACCTGATTACGTTCCCAGGGCCCTGGGTGGACTTGCTCTCTGGTTGCTATCCTGGGGGCCTAGGGAAGCTGGGCCATGAGGTCCCATTTCTGTGAAGGAGTATCAGACAGACAGAGAGCCTGAGCCCAAGAAGTGTGGCAGTGGCACCAAGGAAGCCGACGATGCTGGAGCCTACTCAGAGCAAAGGAAGTTTAAGACTACATCGGCCCAGACAGCAACCTGGTGAGTGTCCAGCAGGGGGAGCTCTACACTGCAAGGGTGCTGGCCTATTTGAGTTCTGGGAAAGGGTGAGCCTACAATCTAAAAGACAAGCCTCTCAAAACTGAAAGTCCACCCTCTGGCTGGCCCAGAAAGCAACTGATTACTTGGGACAACAAACGTGAAAACAGGGATGGGAGTGAAAAGTCAAAGTGAGGGTGCAAAGCATGCTGGATTGAAGGGCTGGGGAATGAAGTTATTTCTTTACCCACCAGGCCAGAACAGGCAGTTGAGTGCATTGCAAGCTATACCTCTATGTTACTCTGCTGGGACCTCTCCTAGGGTTGCGTTGGAAGCTCATTTGCCATTGTCCGCTCATTCCTTGGCTTCTTGCTTCTTACAAGAGGACCGCCTCGCCACACTCACACTTATATTGTGGGACAGGTCAACCAGAGGAGAGCTCAGTTATGCTAGATGAAGTGACAGTCCTTCCCCAAAGACCTTACACTCTAAAAGACAAGACCTAACCGCTGATGGAGACAAGCAGCCAGGTTGGAGGGGAGAAGACAAGGGAACAGGACTAATGGGACATGCACAACTTTTAGCCAACCCTCTCTTATAAGGGTTCAGTATTTATGGGCCCAGATCCTCAGCTGATGTCAATTGGTGACGAGCTGTTGAAGTCCATGGGGCATTTATCTCTAACTCCAGGAGCCACGTGTATATAATAATAAAGGGGGATGGAATGTTAACGACCGAGAGTCATGTGACAGGATTATGATTTACGATTTGTATTGCGTGACACCGAGGAGCCTCAGTCCTGGGCCAAGACCCCATTGTGCTAGATGCTGTACAAACACAGAACAAAACACCGGTCCCTACCCCAAACAGTGATGATGATGCATGCAATGGGATGTGAGGTCGGAATGCTCGGACGATGGCTGCTGATTGCTGTGGCATGCATACTTGGGAAAGGAATAATGAAGTTAGCCATGAGGATGCAAGGTGTCCATCAGCCCTTCTGCCGCAAAGAACTGTGGCTGAAAAAGCAGAAGGGGGCCAGACAAGTGTGTCATGACCTGGTTACCAAATATAGCTGCGTGAATACTGCAGAAAGGGGTATAGAGGACCTGATTCCTATTGCCACCCAGTGGAGCCCCACGATTGACTTCAATGGGAGCAGGATTGGAACCAGAAAGCGCAGGGGTTAGAGACTAGCCAGTAAGTCAGCTGTGATCACCAGTGGACATGCTGTTGCATGAGAAACGCCTCATCGAAGCAGAAAGGGCCCCGGGAGGAGAGATTAATTCCTTCCACGGGTTAGAAAGAGGGAAAGAAGAGGTTAGGAGTAACAGGATTCAGGAGGTTCCAGTCTAGATCCAAGGATACACGCTGTTTATGGGAGATGAAACAGCCTTGCCACTGGGCTGAGCTATTGCCAACACCTTCGTTCCACTGGTGGCCACACTCCAGGGGGGATGAAGTAAGGAGTTCTCTGCGTTTGTGATGCCATCAGCTGCTCTTACGTGGGATGCAGTGCAAGTTAATTGTGCTGTAGTTCTCCGCTCCCTCCCTGCATCCTGTTTGTGGTGGCCTGGCATGTGTGGGGAAGTCCTGTTGGAATTCCTACCTTCGAACTGTGACATCAGACATAGGTGTTGCCCTAAGAAGCAATGGCAATTTCCTTGTTTTGTTTGCTTGGTACCAGATGAATGAGCAGGAACAATAGCTGTCACTGGTCTTTGCCTTGACTTCTAGATGAGACCTCTAGATAAGGAGTTCCTGTCAAAGCCAAGGATATTCAGTGGGGGAGCTGTTTTCTAAGTCTAGCATTACAGTATGCGTTTGCATTAGGCCAGGTCTACACTAAAAAGTGACGTGAACCCAGTCACATTGCTAATGGGTGTGAAAAAATCCACCCCCCTGAGCGACGTAGTTAAGCCAATCTAACTTCCAGCGCAGAGAGTGCTAGATTGACAGAAGAATTCTTCCTTCAACCAAGCTACCTGGTGTGTGTGTGTGTGTGTGTGTGTGTGTGCGTGCGCGCGCACGCGTAGCAGTTTAAGAGTAGCTGTAGCCTGAGCATTGACGAAATGAACAAAAGGTGCAGAGGTAGTCAGTTGGGAGCATTTAGGGACCCTATTTCCAAATTAAAAAAACCCCAAGGTGACACCCAGTTATGGAATCACAGAAGTGCAGAGCTGGATGGGACCTCGAGAAGTTCTCAAGCCCAGGCCCCTGCAGTGAGGCGGAACCAAGTAAACCTAGAATATCCCTGTCAATTATTTGTCCAACCTCTTCATATAAACCTCCAATGATGGGAATTCCACAACCTCCCTTGGAAGCCTATTCCAGAGTGTAACTACCTGTACAGTTACAAAGTTTTTTCTAGTATCTAACCTAAATCACCATTGCTGAAGATTAAGCTTATTACTTCTTGTCTTACCTCCAGTGGACATGGAGAACAACTGATCACAGTCCTCTTTATAACAGCCCTAAACTGAAGACTATTATTGGATCCCCCTCTTAATCTTTTTTTCTCGAGACTAAACATGCCCAGTTTTTTTAACATGTCCTCATAGGTTAGGTTTTCTAAACTTTTTATCATTTTTGTTGCTCTCCTCTGGACTCCCTCCAATTTGTCCATGTCTTTCCTAAAACATGGCACCCAGAATTGGACAGAGTAGTCTAGCTGAGGCATCACCAGGGCTGAGTAGAGTGGGAGAATTATCACTCAAAGCAGCTTACCTAGTAAATAAACAAAACACAAACTAAGTCTAAGATACTGGAAAGATAGGATATGACCTAGCAAATTCTCACCCTGGCTGAAGAGACAGGCGGGTTACAGATTCTTATGGGACAAGCTGGACTTGTTTTACAGCTTGGAATCCCCAGGTCTTTCATACACAGGCTAAAAATCCCTTTAGCCTGGATCCAGCACTTCCCCCAGTTCAGTCTTTGTTCCGCAGGTGTTTCCAGGTGACCTCTTCTGTGGAGAATGAAGAACCACAAATGATGCCAGTTATATAGCTTTAGCATATGCGGTAACCCTTTGTTTCAAAACTTGGTTCCCAGACTGGTTTGTGGAAAAATACTGACATCCCAAGATGGAGTCCAGAATCATGTGGCCTGGTCACATGTCCTTGTAGAGTCATAGCTGCTATTACTTACAGGCTGTCTGGAGGGTTCTCAGGAAGCCTCACCAGGTGGGAGATAAGCTTCTCCTAAGGCCTGTTGTTCTTTCTAATGGCTCATTGCCCTGAATAGGCCCTTCCCAACCAGCTATCTAGACTGAAAGCATCTTGCCTAGTGGGCGTTACCCAGGTGTAACTACATTTGAAGTACAGCTACGTAGTCAGTATTTATAACTTCAGATACAAAAAGATACATGCATACAAATAGGATAATCATATTCAGCAAAAGCAGCAAAGAGTCCTGTGGCACCTTATAGACTAACAGACGTATAGGAGCATGAGCTTTCGTGGGTGAATACCCACTTCTTCAGATGCATATTCAGCAAATCATTACTTTTCCAATGACACCTCACATGACTTATCTTGTACAAAATACATCATAATTATGTCATAATCATATTATAATAATATTACCAGGGCCGGCTCCAGGCATCAGCCCACCAAGCATGTGCTTTGGGCGGCACCTGGAGTGGGGCGGCGCGGTGCTCCGGCCCGAGAGCGGGGCCTCGACTGGGCTCGCCGCCCTCCCCGTGGTGCTCCGGCCGGTCGGGGAGAGCGGGGCCCCGGCCGGGCTCTCCGCCCTCCTCCCGGCGCTCCAGCCACCAGCGGAGCCACGGCGGGCTCACCGCCCTCCCCCGGGTGCTCCGGCCTGTCGGGGAGAGCAGGCCCGCGGCCGGGCTCGGCGCCCTCCCCTGCTGCGCTCCGGGGGCGGGGGGAGGGGCGCGGCGGGAGACTTTTTTGCCTGAGGCGGCAAAAAAGCCAGAGCCGGCCCTGAATATTACTATGACAAATATGGGGTGCAGTGTCACAAGAACATCCACAGCTACATTAGCTAGGATAAAATATATATAAGACCTTCATCTTTCAGCGTATAAGCCAACTGCTTTAGTGAAGGGGGAAAACATCCTCAGCAATATTTGATAGTTCCCATTATCAGAGCTAGGATTTGGATCCAGATGAACCACAGGTCTGAGCTCATCTGACATTTCTTAGATTCCTAATGACTCTGAGTTTGATTTTGCTGGCCTCATGGAAGCTACCACTTATTCTGTTGGCTTCAGTGAGGCTATTTGTGTACGTGCTACTCAGTTTGAATAAAGATTGCGGAATCCGTCACTTTCTTCTGGAAACAGTTAACAACTATATTTAGAATTAGCCCCCAATCTGCGATACTCTGTGTACTGTAACTGAGCTATTCCAGATAAATACATCTCCCAGGTTTTGCAGCTCAAGCACAATTTTGCATCGCCGTTTAACCGGAACAACCTTCCAGTGGATTAGAGAAACATAAAATCTAAACTACAAATGATGTTTCATGGGAAATTACATCAATGCTGCCCTGTTCTGCACGTCTACCTATATCATCTTCATACGTGTTTGAAGGGCTTCCAAAACCAAGAAATCCCTAGGCAACAGCATCTGGAGAGTGTCAGTGTTCAGCTGGTGAAAGGAGCGGAGGATTTGCCTGGGTGAACTGGAAATTCAATGGCGTACATTAAAAGATGCAGGGCTTTGGAGCTGTGCTCCGGCTCCGCTCCAGCTCCGGGCAAAAACCTGCAGCTCCACTGCTCCGCGCTCCAGCTCCGGGTTCCACTCCAAAGCCCTGAAAAGATGATTGTAAATAGAATGTCTCAACTCCATTTCCCCATGAGATGAGAGGCAGAGGAAATACCTCAGGTTGTGCTCCTGGCAGGACTTATAAATCAAGCAGGTTGGGGCCTGGTCAGGGCTTGCTTGGGAAACCCCAAAAGAGCACCTAGACAGAGAGTTTGTTTAAAATGCCATCATTCCTTCCACTAGTTCGGCTTCCCTGGAGCTAACTACGGTGGGAACCCGAGGGTGGACCAGCAACTGGCATTTTAACCAACATGTTGTCTAACCATATTTAAAGACTCATTCCTCTGATTTTCAAAGAGCCCCGTGGATGCGTGGTGCCCTGTGTGGTGTTCTGTAATCATTCTGGGCCCAGGGTGCTTGAAAGAGATCCTCTTTATTCAGAGCACGGGCTTCTGAAGCACCCATCCCCCAAGCTTGCTCTCTGGGCAGCTAAACCCTTTAAAGGAACAAGGCTCGTTACCACACCCACTTCCCACAGACTTTCGATAGGCACACTATCGACCCCACCGTTGTTGACCTGGATTTGAGGGGGGGATTTTTATGGCTCACCACTGATTGCATTTGACCAGAAGATTTATAGGTTTTTATTTAATTTAGACTACAGAGTTTAAGAACTCAGAGAGTTCTATATTGGGAGAGGATTTTTGGGGTGCTTGGCAAGAACGCACACAATGAGGACAATACCAAATTGATACATTTTTTATTGCCATTAACATCAAAACAAGGAATGCAATGAAACTTAGAACTGCAAAACGGGGAAAAAAAATTTAAAACTTTTGCTGGTAACATTTTTATTATAAGTACCTTAACCTAATAGACTTACATCCTTTTTTGGGAGCCCAGTAATAGGAGGTGAAGTGACGTAAGCACTTAGGGCCGGATTTTCAAAAGGTGTTTAAGCTCCAAGAGATGCAGACATGTGCTTTTGCCTAACTCCGACTGGAATCCATGGCAGTTAGGAGCCTAACTTGTTTATGTGCTTTTGAAAGTCCCACTAGGCACCTGTCAGCATCTTGTGATGCCCAAATAGCTTTGAAAATTGGGAGCTTGGGCACCTAAGTCTCATTGGAAGTCAATGGGAGCCTAAGTCAATTTTAAAAATGGGACTTCCCCTATGTGTGTTTTCAGCTAGATGGTCACTGCAGAATAAGCTTGTAATCCTACTCAGTGTGTTTCCCCAACCCAGCTCCCATCCACACATAGAAGCCCAGTTTAGGGGCCTTTCAATCCCGGCTAGCTGGCCCAGGCCAGGGTATAGGCTAAAACCCAGGTGAGGCTTTTACTTAGGCTGGAAAGCCACCCACGTTGCAGTGTGGATGTAGGCTAAACCACTCAAATGCTGATAGTTCTCCAGTACCTTCACTGCATCCTTCCATGTGCCCAGACAAGTTCTTCACTGGGACAGTATCACACAGCCGCTCAGGTTACACAGGGCCATGGGCTGTGCCCCCAGAAATCTGTCACACACACTGGGGAGTGCAGCACCAATGAGGACACGGTCCCTCAGGTGGGGCTTTGCAGTGTGGCTGATCACATCTGTGTTAGGCTAAGACGGCTGCTCAGCCCTGGGTGCCATTCACCTGAGCTAACTCTGCAGTGAAGACCTATTCTTAGGGCCTGTCATAACTATAAAGGGAAGGGTAACAGCTGTCCTGTGTACAGTACTATAAAATCCCTCCTGGCCAGAGACTCCCAAATCCTTTTCCCTGTAAAGGGTTAAGAAGCTCAGGTAACCTGGCTGACCCAAAGGACCAATAAGGGGACAAGATACTTTCAAATCTTGGGGGGCGGGGGGAGGCTTTTGTTTGTGCTCTTTGTTTGGGAAGTCCTTCGCTCTTGGAACTGAGAGGGACCAGACATCAATCCAGGTTCTCCAAATCTTTCTGAACAAGTCTCTCATATTTCAAACTTGTAAGTAAACAGCCAGGCAAGGCGTGTTAGTTTTTATCTTTGTTTTCTCAACTTGTAAATGTACCTTTTACTAGAGTGTTTATCTTTGTTTGCTATACTTTGAACCTGAGGCTAGAGGGAGGTCCTCTGAGCTCTTTAAGTTTGATTACCCTGTAAAGTTATTTTCCATACTGATTTTACAGAGATGATTTTTACCTTTTTCTTTAATTAAAAACCTTCCTTTTAAGAACCTGATTGATTTGTCCTTGTTTTTAGATCCAAGGGGGTTGGATCTGTATTCACCAGGAGTTGGTGAAAGGAAGGAGGGGGGATGGTTAATTTCTCCTTGTTTTAAGATCCCACGGGGGTTGGAACTGTATTCACCAGGAGTTGGTGGGAGGAAGGAGGGGAACGGTTAATTTCTCCTTGTTTTAAGATCCAAGGGGTTTGGATCTGTATTCACCAGGGAATTGGTGAAGAGTTTCTCAAGGCTTCCCAGGGAAGGGAATCCACTTGGGAATGGTGGCAGCGGACCAGATCTAAGCTGGTAGTTAAGCTTAGAAGTTTTCATGCAGGCCCCCACATTTGTACCCTAAAGTTCAGAGTGGGGAAGCAGCCTTGACAGGGCCCTTTACCTCAGCACAGCCAGTCCGAAGTGTCTGAGCAGATGGCATTGTGCTCACCCCAGCATGCTGCTAAGGGCGAGCCATCGAACCTTTTGGAGCCATAAGTACAGGAAACTCTGCTGCATGTGGGCAACTTCCAGAGTAGGTAATAATTTCCTGCCTGTTTAAGTTCCTCTGTCGTTTCAATTGGGGATGTTGTTCTGCACTGTTACATACAGGGCTGCTGTGTTCTCTGACAGCTTCTGCTTTTCAGGGATTCCTGTGCACCGTGCAGGAAGCTGCTCTTGGCCAGTCTTTGCAGCAGCTCCCTGTAGTTCTCATTTTAATATTCTTTTCCTGACGGCCAAATGACTCCCACGGTTTAATATCCCCAAACAATGAAAAGTAGAACAGTTTAATTTTGTGGTTCTTTGGGGTGGATTTTCTAGTCCTGAAATGCTAACACCTTCTGCCCGGCCCAGCCACAAACATTGCAACTGCATCGTCTCTAAGGGACATGCCCAACAGGGGCTGGGTGTTAACTTAGGCTGCTCCGGAGTGGCCCACTCTGAATTGTCCCTTACAGTTTAAAACTATGCTGTGCCGTAACCCCCAGACCCTGTCATTGACACAGTCAAAGGACCAAATTACAATGATGCAGATTAGGGGGGCCAGATCCTTAGCCTCATAAAGGCTGCTTAGCACAGCTCCAGCAGCACAAAGCAGCCTCAAAACTGGCAGTTGGGGATTCCCCTGCCATGGAGAAATCTGTGGCGGGCATGTGGACAGCTTAGTGGCGCTCATGTCAGTTCTGCCACAAACTTCCTGGGTGACCTTTGGTAAGTCACTTAACCTCCCCTTGGCTAGTGTTTGGGGCAGGTGTGGGCAGAACACTGGCTTCTTAACAATGGCCACCTATAACATGATGGATTGATGTTAAGGTGGCCCTGTTGGGCTGAAAACCTTTAGTGGGGAGATACCTGGCTATATTCAAGACCGTCTGCTCCTCCATATGCCTTGGGCTGACTGGTACCCGTGTGCTAACAATACCAGCCCTTTTATCGTTTAGGTGACTGAGTTTTTTGCTCTGATGTGACTCTAGTTTGTTGTCCTTGTCTTGCTATCTTGTACATCTGCGTTTGTCTGTTCCTTCCTTGCTACATAAAACTTTCTGAAAAAGTAGTGATCCCTTCCCACCCCCCCGGCGGGGATCCTGGCCGACTCTATTCCTTTCTAGTAATACTGTATCCTTTGGCCTTTAAAATAGTTCCTGTGACCTTTACATTGTTTGTTTTATGGGGTGTTAAACTGTACATTAAAGTGATTGTGCACTATTCCAGCAGGTGCGCGTTATAAATAATAACATGCTTGTCATAACATAGCACGTTGAGTCATGTGTTGAGACAAGTCTCCCTGTGAAGCATGAGGCTAACAATCATACTTGGCCTGTCCAGCCAATAGTGTTTAAATGCTTTCGAAGCATTCATGAAGGAAGGCCTTGCCATGCCTGCCAATAGGGTGACACTGAGAGGAAACTGAGGCACAGGGAGATTAAGTGACTTGCCAAAGGTCACACAGGAAGTTGTGGCAGAACTGGTCAACTGACTCCATATCCTGTGCTTTGCCCACCTGATCATGCTGGTTCTCGTGACTATAACTGTTCCTTAAGCAAGGCGTGGTCACACCTTTGATTGAGAGAGACTCTATACGTAGCTGCAGAGTATTAATAAATTTATAGATTATTATTAAGGAAAATGCCTGCAGCCACTTGGTGGCGCTGCACGGGTTCACACCTGATGAGGCTCCTAGGGCTAGAACTGGGTCACACATAAACAGGTCCTGAATCTACCTCCAGTGGTTTGAATGAGTGTTCTCCTCCTTGACACCTAGAACAGTGCACCAGCAAGCTTTTAGGAGGACGCATCTAAAGCAGCAGTTTCTGGGGTGCAGATGCAGCAGATCCGTTGCTTGCACAGTTGCGTTTGCCTTACATAATGTGCACGGACACTGGTCGCTGTTTGTAGCCTCATGGGGTGAAAGGGCGACTCCGCCGGCAAGCCTGAGAGTAAATCAAACATAAGGCATTTGGGTTTGCACTCACCAGTTACTAGGGTTGCTTTGACCCAGCGTCCTTCGGTTCAGGCCTGGAGCACTGACACACAGCGTAACCAGCTCCAATTGCATTCTTAGGGCTCTTATCTCTCATCCCTCACAGAGTCATTGGATTTCAGGCTGGCCTCAGCTCTTACAGGGAAGGAGCTTCCAGGTGGTTGCCTGACCTAGGCTCTCTGTTTCATAGCACTGCTTGATCCCTCCGTACTAAGCAGGGCTACAGTCAAGCTTGAAAGGGACCGTTAATCATGGCTCTATTTTCAGGGCTCACAGACCACTGATTAACAATGCAACACTCTATTGCTGTGAACTGGCTAGCGTGGGTGTGTATCTCTGCCCTCTGCTGGGTGGAACCAGACCTGCTCCACTCTGTGTGTCAGAGGCGTCATACTGCTAACGGAGATTCTGCTTTAGCTTACGTGGTGGGATCTGTGCTTTTGGAGTGGCCATGGACAATAGGCATAGCAGGAGTAGTGAGAGAAACGCAACTAGCTGCCTGCTGTATCTAAAGCGCATGGTGGCATGGGAGTTTTCCTTCCTTACAGAGACTACAGCTTGCTCCTTGATCCAGGCCTGACCAGCTCCCGGGGCAAATACAGAGGGGAGGAGCAGGGTCCTGTCTTGCCCTCTGCCCCATTTTGGCCAGCTGGTGCATATGGGCAATGCTCCCCACTAGACTCTAGGCCAGCCCCTGCTCATAGATACAAGGTACCTCACATCCTCCCCGTCCCAGGCATGTCTGCAGAATGTGCCCATTCCACGGGGCTCATGACCTACTTCTCCCTTCTTAATGCCTCAAGCTTAACATCTACCTAGCAGAAGACACGCTCTGGCCTTTGTGGTGTATAGAGATCTGTCTCCCTCCCTCTCCCCGCCCCGGTGCCAGGCTTTTCAGTGGAGCAGAAAACTTAGCCAGACAGGGAAACCAATTTCTGAAACAGGTTTTTGGGAGCCTGTCATTAACTCAGCCAAAAGCTGCCACTCCATGCTGGGCAGCGTTCACCCTTCACCCCAGATGCCTCCCTGCTGGCAGCTGTTCCTTTATTGCAAAATGCTCTTCATCAGCATCTTTCATGTTTAAAATGGCCACGGCTGGGGAGGGATTAAAATGGAACCCTCGCGGTTAGCTATGGCGGCCAGGAGACCCTGGGGAGCTGCCCTGTGGGTGCATTGACTTCAGTGGAGTGCAGCTGACGTCATGCGAACTAGCCATTTCCCAAATAGGAGATACTTTTGCAAATTACTTTGGCAAATCATTCCCGGGGATAGGCAGAGCGGAAATCATACCAGGGATGGGAAGGTCATATTTGTGTCCTGACATAGGAGAAGACTTGGGCGACAGAAACCCAAGGAGATTGTGTTCAGCACTTTCTGCGCTGGATTTTATGCCATGAACGGCTCCAGAATTATGACTAAAATAGGAAAAAGAGGCTGGTAAAAAATCATGTATGGCATAAAGCAAAGACGGCTATTTTTTGCACGTGGCAGCCTGGCGTCTTCTAAAAATATTAGCTGCTATGTCTGTTACAAAATGAGAACCAAATGTGATTCTGCATGGGCTAGCATAGCCTGGCATTTTATAAACCGAGCGAGAAGAATCTCTCACTGCAGGAATGAAATACACTCACAGGCGCAAGAGAAATCTGGCTTTTATTCAAGAGATACAGACAGGGTAGAAAACGAGCTTCCTGGAAACTGGGGTGTACGAGTGTTCAATCTTTTTTTGTTGTGCTTGGATTAGAGGCTGATGCAATGTTTCAACCCCACCTCCAGCACCCTAAAACCTGCTCGGTTCACCCTTGTCTGTTCCGCTTTTTCCTCCCACCGATCAGGGACATTTGTGCAAATGGGTATGTGTTTGTAGGAGTGTCTGGGGCATGGCTGTTCAGTTGGCTTTTCTTCGTTGGATGCTCCCATAAGCTTTTGAAAATCGTACATCAGAAGGAGGATTCGCTCTTTGCTAGTGTCCTGTTCTTTTAAATAGGAGGAGCAGAAACAACGTCAAGGGTCTGGGAACAGGGTGAAATCTACCCCTCTGCAGAGGGCTGGAACAAGGGTGACACATCATTTAAGTTCAGCTTGATGTCCAAGGATTTAACTGGGACTTCAGTAGTTCATAGGCCTTTTACTGGCCCTCTGCCTAGGGGTGGATTTTGATTTTACCTCAAGGCCTTGCCTAGTTTATGAAGACTAAATTTCAGCCTTATGTGAAGTAGTCGCTTCAGTTGCAGGGGTGTGTCTATGTCATAAACATACAGCTATGGGTAGCATAAAATCCTTCCTTTACCTGTAAAGGGTTAAGAAGCTCAAATAACCTGGTTGGCACCTGACCAAAAGGACCAATAAGGGGAGAAGATACTTTCAAATCTGTGGGGGAAGGTTTTTGGTTTGTCTGTCTGGGTCAGTGAGGAACCAGGGCAGGGAAAATACATCTCCTAAAGCCAGACCTGAACTAAGCATCTAAGATTACAAATTGTAAGTAATAGGAAGGAAATGTGTTAGCTTATCTTTTGTTTTAGCTTGTGAATTTCCCCTAGGTTAAGAGGGAGGTATTCCTGTTTTTTTTTGTAACTTTAAAGTTTTGCCTAGAGGGGAATCCTCTGTGTTTTGAATCTGATTACCCTGTAAAATTACCTTCCATCCTGATTTTACAAGGGTGCTTCTTTTACTTTTGTCTTTATAATAAAGTTCTGCTTTTAAGAACCTGATTGGTTTTTAGTGTCCTAAAAACCCAAGGGCTGGTTGTGCTGACTTTGTTAACCTATTTGTTTGGGATATTATTCTCAAGCCTTCCCAGGAAAGGGGGTGAAAGGGTTTGGGGGGATTTTGGGGGAACAGGAACTCCAAGTAGTTCTTTTCCCTGAATCTTTGTCTAACTCACTTGGTGGTGGCAGCGATACCGTTCCAAGATCAAGGAAGAATTTGTGCCTTGGGGAAGTTTTTAACCTAAGCTGGTAGAGATAAGCTTAGGGGGTCTTTCATGCAGGTCCCCACATCTGTACCCTAGAGTTCAGAGTGGGGAGGGAACCCCGATCATCTACAATAGGACTTTTTGCCCCAAACTTGCAACCAGTGCAAACCCCAGCTCCACTCCTCCAGTGGTAGTAGTGGTGGGATCCTAGTGTAGAAAAGGCCCCAGGTAACTGAAGCTGTTTGGAATGTGATGGTAGCTAACATGGCTAGGAGTAGGTCTATATGACAGAGTGGGTAAAGTGCCAGAGCTCATCACCATCTTGCCTACATTAGAGTCCCACTCTATAGATAAACCAGAGGTAGCACTGATGGGATACATTGGTCAGATAAGCCTAGTGTAGACACAGCCTCGGTTGAGGAGCTGAAATGAAAAGTTCACATACACCCCAGAGGCCGAAGTTTGTTTGCACAAACTGCAGAGCAGTTTCATAGACCTCGCTGATAGGAGAACATTGCGGATAGTCAGCCTGTCTGTTCCTTTGCTCTGTCTATCTTCGGCTCCCTGAGCTCACCCTCACCAATTTCACCCAGCTTTGATTAACCCCCCAGAAGGAAGAATTCTGCCTTCATCTGCAGGTACAACTCAGTCGGTGAAACGAATGGGACTTGCACCGGCTCATTCCATTACAGAATATGGCCCTTATGTAACAGTCATTGTTTATCCAGTATGTACACACGTCTCTCCTAACCACAGCAACTGAAGGGAATACCCACCCGATAAATTAGCTTCTAGCCATAGGCCAGTGTTTCCCACATGGTGGGAACCAGCCCACAGTGGGTTGTGAGAAGGGTCTAGGTGGGTCACCTGTCGCTGCTGCCCCACAGTGTGTGTGCCCTGGAAGTGCTCTCCTGCTAGGCTGGGGCAGCAGGCAGCAGTGTGGGGAACGGGAACTGGGCATGCAGAGGAAATGCTCGGAGCCAGTGAGCAGACAGGCTGGTTATGATCGGTCCCAGCCGCGGGGAGAGGGGGCAGGGCTGGGACAGTGAGAGCTGCGGGGAGCTGAGCTGAGACTGAAAAAATCAATATTGCTGTTGCACGGTTTAAAAAACCAGCAGTACCTATAGATACAGACCCCCCACGTGCGATGCCACTAGCAGTGCTTAGGAATGTTGTCTGTGGCAGGCCTACAAGACAATTAAATGGTTTCCCTTCCCACAGGCCTCGATTTCATCCTTCTCAAGTTTCTAATCTTTTTCATTCTTTCATCCCATGGCGATAGCTGGAACGGCTGCTGGGAAAACGGCCCCAAGCCAGTTATTTGTTTCCTTGTTGTAAAGTCAGGTGATAACCCCAGGCACCAGACCCAAAGCTGTAACAGTAATTGACAACTGTTCGTCTCCTTTGGTACGCACCACAACTACACGCGAATAGAGCTTTTTGATTTCATTTTCATCTCTAATCGATTCTTCATCTCTGCTCTAGCTTCCCTTTCAGAAACTCTGTGAGGCAAAAGAACAATCACTCCTGGCCTATGAGATTTAAATCCTGGGCAAAATCCTGCTCTTAGACCCATTTGGCACTCATAGAACGCTCTCTCTCTACATGCAGAATTCCCACTCCTGGCAGCCGAAAGAATGACCAGGCAGATAATAGGTGCACCATCCTGCCTAGATCAGATAGCACGCCATCAGAACTCGACCCTTCCATGCACATCCCAGTGGAATAAATGGACAATGGCAACAAACACAGCTACGTTTGCTGATGAGTTTCCATGGTACTCAGCTACTGTTACCAGAGGTCTTTGTTAGCTCAACACAAGCCCTGTATGGTGGCTGGTATGATAATATTGTCCTTTCCTTGGCGTTGGTGAAGTGAAAAAGTACCAAAGCATATCAGACCTAGGGCTAAACTCGCCTCTGAGAGATGCATGATATTCTGCTCTGCCTACGTATGCAGAATAAATACTGCACCTCAGAACGAATACTGCACCTATAGGGAAAGTCAGTGGAGGGGTCTATGCGGTCAGTTCTATGAGACATCCAGTCTGGATACGTTCAGTAATATAGCTAATAAGTTACCCTAATACTGCCATTAATTCCTGGCTCCCAGGGATCATGGGCGCAGCAGTTTTCACACACGCAAGGAAAATGCAAAAGGAGTCAACTCTCCTCTTCCATTTCAGTGCCTAGCAGTCTGTTCTCCTAGGTGCATCTCACCTGGGAGCGCATTAACGTTAATGGGAGTTAAATTGACTCCTTAATTTGGAACCCACAGCATTTTGCCAATTTGAGAGCTGAAACTGAAACCCTCATTAGTGGCAGCGAAGGCTGGTTTCAGCGGGCCATAGTTGGCCAAAAAAGACGAACAATAGCATATGGAGGAAGCGGCTGTGTTCCTGTGAGCGGATTTGAACAGATCAAATAGCCTATTCGCTCACCAGGAGCTATTTGGAATCCAACTGGGATATCCACATCAAGTGATGTGGAGAGATGACAGAGGAAGGCTTCTTTGCAATTTGTCTGGCTTTGTAAATGCTCGTATTTTCTTGATCACCTCGTTTGCCCAACATCCTGCTGTTGTGGGCCTAACATCAAGGCAGAGACAAAATCCACATTTTCTTTAAACGATTCTCATGCAAATGTTGCCCCATATAAAAGGCAGAGTGACAATGTTTAAAGGCTCTCACGGGAGCTGGCAACCAATAATTATAGATTTTCATTTCCGTTTCCAACATGCTGGAACAAAGCATGGAGACAAGAAAGAATGCAGGAGCGCCCGGGTTTTTCTGCCTTGAGCGTCATGCACTGAGCAAAGATGCTGGAGGACTCTAAAAATAAGAAGGCTGGTTAGGATAGGCCTGCAGTGATAATCCAAGACAATGGAAGTGAGAGATTTCCGGGTACATTGCAAACTCCCCAGGTGCATGATCCAAACCCCACTGAAGTTACTGGGAGTCTGGTCATGGACTTGAATGTGCTTTGGGTTAGGCCCTTGGATCAAAGACTCTTGATATTCTTATTAATACTAAAACCCAGAGTCCAGAAACACGTAGATGGGAGTAGACTATGAACATCAAGTGGAGGGTTTGAGCGGACATATATTCCCTAGTTTTTTTAAAAAGAACTGGACCCTGGAGTAAAAGGCGTGTTGGTGTGTTGTACTCCTTTTCAGCAGCAGAATGGACTTTCACATCTGGCAGAGAAGAACTGAAACTCCAAATCCTTTGTGCCTCTTTCAGTTAATGTGAGAACATCTCCACCCCCTGAAGTGGTGGGTATGCATGCACCTGCCCCATGAAGCTAGCATACCTGGTATTGCCAATCCCAAACTTCAAAAATCATGAGTCAAGCCCTAAAAATCATAGAATCACAGAAATACAGGACTGGAAAGGACCTCAAGAAGTCATCTAGTCCAGTCACCTGCACTGAGGCAGGACTATGTATTATCTAGCCCATCCTTGACAGGTGTTTGTCCAACCTGTTCTTAACAACTTCAAATGACAGAGATTCCACAACCTTCCTAGGTTAACTACCTGACAGTTAGGAAGCTTTTCCTAACATCTAACCTAAATCTCCTTTCCTGCAATTTAAGCCCATTACTTCTTGTCCTGTCCTCAGTGGTTAAGAACAGTTTATCACCCTCCTCTTTATAAGAACCTTTTACATACTTGAAGATTGTGATCGTGTCCCCCCTCAGTCTTCTCCTTGCCAGACTAAACAAACCCAAGTTTTTAAGTTTTTCCTCACAGGCCATGTTTTCTAGAACTTCAATCAGTTTTGTTGTTCATCTGTAGACTTCCTCCAATGTGTTCACTTCATTCCTGAAGTGTTACCCCAGAACTGGACACAGTACTCCAGCTGAGGCCTTATCAGTGCTGAGTAAAGTGGAAGAATTACTGCCTGTGTCTTGCTTGTAACACTTCTGTGACTACATCCCAGAATGATCATGAGATTTCAAAAATCTTTTACTTGACTTCTGGGTTTTGAGCCTTTAGTGGTCATATTTTCCAGCTTTTTCTGCAGCGAGGTGGGCTACAAACTTACGTTTTGTTTCAGATGAAAGCCAAGATTCTCATGTACTCACATGAATCCAAGAGGTGGGACTTTAAGAAAATGAGCCAATGTCACACCAAAATTTTGAGAACTGACCCTGCTACCTAGGTAAAACACCCAAATTTGGGTCACAGTACTCAGTGATTCTAGAGATTAAAACCCTCCAACATTTTGTGCTTTCATAATGAAGGTGTGAATATCAAGTGGATGAAGACTTTTAAAAGATGCATGGTCCTGCTCTATTATTTAATTATGCACCGTAGATGTGGTGTCTCTTCTTGATGCATATTTAACCTCTGATTATATTTTAAAGTTTTTACTTGATGCAAGCATGATTTGGTTTTTTTAAATGCACAGTATTCCATCCATGCTAGCAGGTTGTACCTGCTAGTCAATATTTGCCCATCCTGGCATCTGTCATAACTCCTTATTGTATTGCACTTCTATAATAATCAGGAAATAGTCCAGCCCCATGTCAGGCATTCTCCCCAAGCTACTTTCTATCATGACCTCGCTGATATAGGTCTGCTTTCTTAGGCTGGGTCTACACTACCCGCCTGAATCGGCGGGTAGAAATCGACCTCTCGGGGATCGATTTATCGCGTCCCGTCGGGACGCGACAATCGATCCCCGAATCGACGCTCTTACTCCACCAGCGGAGGTGGGAGTAAGCGCCATCGACGGGAAGCCGCGGAGGTCGATTTTGCCGCCGTCCTCACAGCGGGGTAAGTCGGCTGCGATACGTCGAATTCAGCTACGCTATTCACGTAGCTGAATTTGCGTATCTTAAATTGACCCTCCCCCCCGTAGCGTAGATGTAGCCTTAAAGAGGTTTTTAAAGAGACACTGTCAAGAATTTTGGCTCCAAATTTAAAACAAAGGGAAACTGGAGGTCACTAAATTCGACCGTCCTGACCCACATTTGAAAGCAGCTGGATTACTTGTGAGAGTACGGCCCGAAGACTTTTAATAATCATTGAAGTTTTAATAATCAAAGACATTATTTGAATCAAAAGTAGAGAATTAGCGAGGGAAATAATAATTGTTTCCATCTCAGCAGTGTATTTCTGTATTGTAATCACAGGGGGTGATTGTAGTTGACGTCGACATAGCTTTAATATAGCTAGCTCGGGTTCCAGACCAGTGAAGCTGCCGCACCATGGTCAGCCACGGCATCACCGCTTTGGTACTCTGGCTAGCTAGAGCAAAGCTAGCTTGAGGGTATCTACCCTGGGACTGTGGTATAGACATACCTCAAGGATGTGCAGAGGGCCAGGACAAGGCCTGTGCACCTCAAAATAGGGGAAATTTCAGCCAGATGGCTAGGTTGTGAACCCTATACAACTGATGGGTGAGCTGCTCCCATTGGCGGGATCACTTGGGCAAGTAGCTGTGAGCACAGTGTTTGCAATCTGTCCCTTAATGGATCTGAGTAATTCATGGAATAACAGAAGTCCGGGATGGAATAGACTGATAGCGTTTTCGAGACAGCCCCTGTCCCCCAGCAATTGCAGGATTGTTCCTCCTTGTACGCTCACTAGTATTTATGCCAGTCTAGTTTAAATGAGGCTCATTTTCTTAGATCCAGAGCAAGATAGCTACCTAGGTATTCTATACCCATCAACGTCGTAATATCTGAGTATCTCACAATCATAGAATATCAGAGTTGGAAGGGACCTCAGGAGGTCATCTAGTCCAACCCCTTAATCATGAATGGAGGTTACCTTGTGAGGTAGGGTCTCCATGTTCAGATGAGGTCCAGGGGAGAGAAAGTGAGCTGCTCAAGGCACCAGAGGAAATCAGTGGCTGAGCTGAGAATTTTGAGTCCAAATCACCCCAGACCAGTTTCCACTAGGCCAGCCTTCCTACCTTCACCTGTTGTAGGTACTTTGGTCACTCGCTAGCAATGCTCCATTGATATATGGTATAGAAAGGGTTAACAAACAATTAAGCAATGGTTTAAGCATGTGACAGACATGAGTCATTTGGGGTATAGATGGCTATTCGAAGGTGCTCTATATATCATTCTTATAAGAAACCTATTGGACTCTAAAAATCTGCCGCTGTAGCAGGGCCGGCTCTGGCTTTTTTGCCGCCCCAGGCAAAAAAGCCTCCCGCTGGTCCCCCACCCCCAGCGCGGCAGGGGAGGGCGCCGAGCCCGGCCTCGGGCCACTCTCCCCGACCGGCCGGAGCGCCGGGGGGGGGAGGGCGGAGAGCCCGGCCGGGGCTCCGCTCTCCTCGGCGCCAGAGCGGCTGGGGGGAGGGCGGCAACCAGAGCGGGGCTCCGCTCTCCCCGGCGGCCAGAGCTCTGGGAGGAGGGCGGAGAGCCCGGCCGGGGCTCCGCTCTCCCCAGCGGCCAGCGCGCCAGGGGGAGGGCGGCGAGCCCGGCCGGGGCTCCGCTCTCCCCGGCGGCCAGAGCGCCGGGGGGGGGGGGGGGAGGGCGGAGAGCCCGGCCGGGGCTCCGCTCTCCCCAGCGGCCAGAGCGCCGGGGGGAGGGCGGCGAGCCCGGATGGGGCTCTGCTCTCCCCAGCGGCCAGAGCGGGGAGGCCCAGAGCCTACTGCGGCTCCGCTCTCCCCGGCGGCCGGAGCCGGAGCACCGCGCCGCCCCCCTCCAGGTGCCGCCCCAAGCACAAGCTTGGTGGGCTGGTGCCTGGAGCTGGCCCTGAGCTGTGGATTAATCATTGATCAAAACATCTTGTTAACACTGATTAGCCCTTTATAAAGTATTTTTATCAATGGAACCTTAATAGGAAGTGTGACCCGTATTTCTAAGGCCTGTACGTCTTTGAGACCAAAATGGGGAATAGACCCCTACGGGTGGGCCGAAGCTGTGCTGCAGAAGATAGCAGCTTTTCCTTACAGCACATCTCTGGCTTTGAAAGGGTGAGAAAGCATCTCACACAAGCCATAAATTCAAGCTACAGCGCTCCCTGTTAACAGCTGGCTGTGCCATCTCTACTGAAACTGAAAAAAAAAAAAAAAAAAAAGTCTCCCACTGAGTTCAGAGTCCTATTTCCTTAATTACAATCTGTACTTCTCCCTTGGTTTTTGTGAGCCAAAGTGCCATATTTAATGAAGGCGCATGCAAAGTTTTTCTTTCTCTTCCCCATTCTGGATTCTGTTAATTACACCGGCATGATGCCCTCTGGCAGAAACTCTTCTAAGAACCGGGTGAAATGAAGGTGCTGTGAGGGAACAGCAAGCTGTGCGGTTTTCTTCCTCTGCATGATTTGGCCATGATTAATGTACACGGAAAGTAATCAGCTCGGCCCAGTCGAACTCTGCGATATTATTAAAGAGGAGATATTACAGGTGAAGCTGATGTTAGATTTTCGCTGCCTTTATTACATTTTTTTTTGCAAGGCACTCAGATGCGGCAGTGATGAACGTGAGTAGATCGGATCATACAGCTCATTGTTAACCAGGCCTAGGGCAAAATTAGTAACATTTTTAAAGGGCCGCGTCACCATAAAAATCAAATCTTTTCTTACTTTTGCTTGGGCCTCAACTTTCATTCCTTGTGCATCCCAAACGCGAGTGCTGTGAGTGTTGGTGCAGGGATGTGCTGGAAGGGGTTCTTGTAGGATGCTGAAAGATTGGGATGACTTCCCTATCTATAATAGAATCATCCACCTCTCTGCATACTGCCAAGTTATTCTGGCCCGAGAGATTTAACGTGGAGCTCATAAAACTGCATGCAAAGAGCAATTTTTTTTCTGATCAGATTGCATGTGATTCCCCGTCCCTCAGCCACCACAGTGCTCTGCAAGGGTCATGCCCTCATGCTTTCTTTATAGGATGTTAACTGAACACTGTTCTATACTATCCATGTTCTCAGCATAGTTTCCAAGAAAAGAGTATAAACATTTCCAGCAAAGCACAGCTTAACAGCAGCCAGGTGATAAGTACCTGCGAACTATTTCACAGGGAAGAGAAGTTTGTTTGTCCAGTGATGTTGCCTCCTGGGTTACAATTTAAGTCAATGGTTCTGTTCAAGTCAAGGTAGCTCATATTAACTGAATTTAAAACTGGTTTTCTGATAGATTGCAAAAAAGGGGTAGGCATCCTATGGCACACGTGCCGAAGGTGGCACGTGAGCTGATTTTCAGTGGCACTCACACTGCCCGGGTCCTGGCCACCAGTCTGGGGGGCTCTGCATTTTAATTTAATTTTAAATGAAGCTTCTTAAACATTTTAAAAACCTTATTTACTTTACATACAACAATAGTTTAGTTCTATATTATAGACTTATAGAGAGAGACCCTCTAAAAACGTTAAAATGTATGACTGGCACGCGAAACCTTAAATTAGCGTGAATAAATGAAGACGCGGCACACCACGTCTGAGAGGTTGCCAACCCCTGTCCTATGGGGTTGTTTTTACTGGAGTCCTGCAGGGATCTATTCTTGGCCCAATGCTATGTTATATGGGACAAATGATATGGAAGAAGATACTCAATTATTGCTGATAATTTGCAGCGGACACGAAAGTTGCTGGAGTGGTAAATAATGATTGGGACAGGTCAGTGTGCAGATGGACCTATTTGCTTGGTAAGGTGGGCTCATTTGAATGACATGCGTTTTAATACAACCAGGTCAGATATCTATAAACAAAGAAATTAGGTCACACATACAAGCTAGGAGGCACTGTCTTGGAATGCAGCAACACTGGAAAGGATTGAGGGTAATTGTAAACAGCCAGCGGAACCTGATCTCCTAGTGTGATACCGTAGCTCAGGGGGTGAATGTGATCCTTGGATGGATAAGCAGGGGAATATCAAGTTGTGGTAAGGAGGTGCGATTACCTCTGGGTACATCATTAGTGAGACCAGTACTGGAAGCTGGTACCCAATTCTGGTGTCCACACTTGAAGAAGGATGTTGAAAAACTGGGAAGGGTTTGGAAAAGCGTTTCAGGTCTGGAAAACATAAGTTCTAGTGAGAGACTGGATATCTTTCCAAACAGACATGCTACAGCTCAGACAGAAATTATGGACTTGATGCGGAAATTATTGGGCAAGGTTCTTTGGCCCGTGTTATGCAGAAGGTCAGGCTAGATGATCAAAACGGTCCCTTCTGGTCTTAAAGTCAATGAAATAGGGGTTCCCTAGTCCTTCACACTCCTGTCTGCATAAACAGCCCCGGTACTCATGGTTAATCATGGGCCCAGAGACAAAATGTTACAGGAGCCCTTTGTTATAGGGCTAACTTCTCAGTCTGGTACTGGTCACTTTGTGCTGCTTCAGTAGCAACTGGTGTAAATCTTGGACCGATCTCTCTGCATGCCAGGTGGGCATGTGCATTCTGCACCAGACTCTTTCCAGATGGTCTTAATCTGTAGCTTAAATATTTCAAGCAGCTTCAGCAGCCATCTCCTCCCACACCTGTCTGTAGAGGGAAGGACTGGACGATACATCTGGTGGCAGATCTGCCCCATCCCTCCCATGCCAAACCCCTCCCCCCGGGGAGCTGCACAGCCTTCTCCGATCCTGCTTGGCCTTGCCCAGTGGAACGGCACCAGTTCTACTGCTGGAGGGCCCCTTGCACCTATAACAATAGGACCAGGATATCCCCTAGACTGTGGGCATTTGCTGGCGGTGACAACCTTTGTGCTTTTGGAGGATGCTAATAAATTACCAGTCAGACAGAAAAAAAAGATTTGCTTTTGCATTTTAAGCCACCTAGCGTGTATGTGAGTGAGGCTAATGCCACTGCTTCTGTGAAAGAAGGGGTACAACCTTGGACTTTAAATCCAGAAGGGACCATCATGATCCTCTAGTCTGACCTCCTGCACGCCTCAGGCCACAGAACTTCACCCACCCACTCCCGTAATAGGTCTATAACCTCTGGTTGAGTTACTGATGGCCTCAAACCTTGATTTAAAGACAGAGCGGATTAAAAGAAACGTCCCAGGACCTTGTCCTCAAATGACTATTAAGTTTGATTAAGCAGGATTGTGCCATCCCAGAACTTTGCCTCTGAACATTTAACCAGAATGCTTCCCGGCAATCAGTCCAATTCCTGTATTAAGCAGTTGTCTACGTTGTGCCAGGTGGCTGGGCACCTGTTGCCATGAGAGGATAGCCTGCTAAGAGCTGCTCTGGGAATGGATTATTTTCTATAGCTATCATTTTTAATGATAATAGAAAATGCTAAAAAAAAATATTTAAATCCCCTCCTCCAGGTAAACAGAGAATGAATGTTGCTGGGAGATGGCGGAATGAGATGACCCCTGTAGATGCAAGGGCTATTGAAGGAGATAGTTCTCAAAGAGCGCTAGTTGACAGCGGGTGGAATTGGTGGCCTCAGCTCATGGTGCACAAGTGTCCATACCACAGTCTGCACTTCTCTGCCCCTTTGTGGACAATCTCAGCAGTGAGGCCAAGGCACTATGGCCCTCTAGGGGTGGTCCTTGCAGGTCAGGTGTGAGGCATACTGGTCACATGGGTGGAAATATGGCCACCATCTAGGTGGCTGCCAGTTTGGGGCTTGATCATGGAAAGTGCTCAACACAGGTCTGGATTACTTTAATGGGCATTCAGAATCCTCACTGTCTCACAGAGAGGCCCTGTGCAAAGCTCTTCCGGGCTTCCAACCTTCTATCAGATTTTCAAAAGCATCTAAGTGATTTAGGTGCATGAGTCCCATTGACTTTCAATGCTCCTAAGTCACTTTAGGAGCATTTTTGAAAACAAAACAAAACACCACCCTAAATGCCCCTGCAGCATTACAAGCATTTTAGAGAAGTCAGCTGAAGAAGCTGTCATTTTTAAAGAGTCTTCCTGCTGTGCATTTCACGCCGTCAGAAAGTTTTATGCTGTCTTGCTTAGCAGCAGGGAGACCTGATGGAAATGTTTTGTTACTATTTCTAGTCTGTAACGCGTTTGTGGGAAGCAAAAGGGAAAAAACGGTTTAAACAGACCTCCCCCGTATACATTTCTGATCTACTGATAAATATCAATATGTTTTATAAGGCCACAGAAAAGAACAACTAATTTCCCCACACAGTGCACTAGGTTCCTAAAGTTAGAACCAACTAGGGCTAATATCGGCCTTTCCCCAGCTACCCACAATGAACTGCACAGGGGTTTGTAAAAACAAAGATTAATTGATGAAAAGAAAGAGGAAGAGAACCATGTCCCTCCCTCAAGATGTGTAGGGATGAGGATCATACCCATATCTTATGGCACAGCTGAGCACCACCACTAGACTGCCAGCTGGGACCCCCAGAAGAGCTTTGAAAGTTACCTGGGAGGTGACTTTGAGAACAAAAGGCTAACATCTTCTGCCAGCCTCACTCACAATGAGTAGTACCTTACTCTGCGAGTCGTCTCATTGGCAAAAAAAATTCAGTCGGTTTAGCTCATGTCCCAGCTGTGTTGGACCACCAGAGCTGCACACAGCAACTGGTGTGTGTGTGTGTGTGATTCTGCCCCCCTACCCCCATGCCCCAGTGTGGATAAACATCTTATCCTGCAAACCTGGATGTATTGAGGCCAAGCCCACCAGGTGCTGAGTGCTCTCAGTTCCTAAAGTCGTCAGTGGTGTTTGGCACCTCCATACAGAACCATGGATGTAGTTGAGGCTCTCCTGCCAGTAAATGCAACGAGAGGTTATGAACCTGTCTGGTTTACGGGGTTTGTAAACCCCAGGCACGAGCTGGATTATTCTGGCCTCTGCTCTGATTCAAAGATACAGCTTTGCCTCAGTGCCACTGCCAAATCAGCTCCTGCTGCTGGGTTTTTCAGTGGGATCTGATTAGGAATTTGGCCCCAGAAGGAGCAGGCTGATGTAGATAAGGAGCTGTGGCGGCCTGTTCCGTCTGCCACACGTCATTTGCACGGTGGGGGGAATGACTGCAAGGATCCAGCTTTCACTTTTGAATGGGAACACAATACGAACGCAAGCGTGGGTATGTGCAGCCCCTAGGAATTGAAAAGCTCCTGCAGATGGCTGTTTCAGGTGCCCGGCAAATGTTTGCAGAAAGCACCATAGCTGGCGGTGGGTTCAAATGGACCTGGGCAAACACAGGGTGGGTGTGGGGGGGGCTGTTACTTAAACAATTAAAAATTCAGCAAAGCGCATGGCATTGTGAGACACTTCTTATCTGGACAATCTAAGGCAATGAGGCTTGGAGCAAAACCAAACAATCTGTAATGGGAGAGGAGGGGGTGGCATCCCAGAAATAGCTTCTTTTGCTTAGTCGTGGAAGTCTTCTTGATCACACGGGCTGTGTGAACAGTAAATAGACCACTAAGCTCAACCCACCTGGCAGCATTTTTGTTGTTACTCTGCCGCAGGAAGGCGGGCTGCAGCTTAATGCTTTACTTTCCCCTGAAACCTAAACGTTTGAGCTAACCGATTCTAGCAGCTCCTGTGCGTCCAGTTCTCCAGCAATCCCCTTTGGGATCGTGGTAGCTGTTCATAGGGATACCTGCAACGTGGTCTTGGACCACGCCCAAGGCAGGAGAGGGCAGAGCAGGGGAAAGAGAGCAAAGCTGCAGGTTTCCTGTAACAGTGGATCAGTTCATGGATGGTGACAGCATGAAGCACCTAGGCCTTGGAGCCACCTCCTCCACCCTGCACCAAGCCTGTATAGATTACAGACACTGACCCCATCCTCCTGGGCTAGCGGAAGTGCATCTGAAGTCTACCTTGGTACAGCAACCACAGTCATGGCTCTGTTCCAAGGTGTGTGTTTGGCCAGTGGAGCCATGTTGTCAATTGCTGCTACCTTGCCCTCTCCTCAATACATTTCTGTGTACAGAGCCCCAGGCAGTACGATATGGAAAGGAGGGGTGGGGAGTGGCTTATGTACATCCCATCACTGCTTCCCTCCACTGCTTTGCCTTGGACATGGGTTCTGGTAAGGTGGGGCCGGGGTCTGTCCCTTGCAAGTAGTCCTGGCCCAGTTCTATAGTGATCAAAATGGCGGGGTTGTAGAAACTGTATATCAATTGTATCTTTATAATGGAGAGATCCCGGGCTACATTTTCAGCAGGTCTGAAATCTGGCTACCCGCCGGTGGGTGTAAACAAGGGCCAAGATTTAAAAAGAAAATCAATGCTTAAATGTAGGCCCCCGATTCCATATTTAGGCCCTAAAGCAAATGGCCTGATTTTCCAAAGCGCTGAGCTCCCAGCTGTACCAGGTGCCACCAACTGAGGATCTGGCTCCCCTATCGAGATGGATTCCTGCAGATGCAAAACGCCAGCACACATTCTGCAGGTGCAAACTGGCGCCACAGAAAGGGGGCTGCCTTGCTGAAGGAGTCCCCCTTTAGACAAGGCTTACTGGAGACATTGCTTTAGAAGAAAGGGTTTTAGCGCAGATGCAGCTGAAAGGTTTCAAATGAAAACAAAATCTGGCTATTTATACTAATGAAAGGGAGAGTTGCTGGGAATGATGGAATCCAGGGAATAAGTGAGCAAACACTCAAAAGCATCAGGCCTATTCAGCTCAAACACACTCCTTGTATATTTTTTTGACAACTGCAGCTCAGTTTTAATTATTCATGCTAATATTTCCTAATGTACCGGTCCAGTAAATGAACTGCAGTACATTGGTTTGTAAAAATATTGAAAGCCTTAGCAATACAAGAGCTCACTTCAGCACTTTGCTACTGCATCTTTGCTGAGACTCCGACACGGCCCTTTGTGGATGGGGCTAACAAAGTGTGTGCAGGGTACTGAGGTTCTACTGTAAAGTTCCTTGGGAGAAGAAGTGAAACTGTTTCATCCTTTCAGCTGTTTGTTTGTATGGCACATCTTGGGACAATACCAAGCGCGTACCTGTCACACACATTGTTACACATTAATGTACTGTAGTCACTATACACACAAAGAATTTTGGGCCAGAGGAATGCTGTCTGAAGCAGTTGGGTTTTGCGATTCTATTCAGATTCTAATACGTTGTCCATCACTATGGTACCTAGGTGTGGCACTTGGTACCTTGAAGCAGAACCCTGAAACCCCCATATTCACCTCTGTGCTATAATTATGATATATTTCATGGAAAACATGCCATATAAGATATCATCTGAAAGGTCATGATCTGCTGAAACCTATTGTTCTGTTCAAAGCTGAATATCATCAGTGTGTAGGAAGTTATGAGATTTTGCTGTATGGTTTTTATTGAAATATGTTGTAAGTTTGAGAGTCTCTACTGTTAGGTGGTGAGCCACTCCCAGGAGGGTGTTAAGTGATCATTAATCAGCTGGGGAGTTGTAAACAAGGGATTTACAATACTGTAAGAGGGCTGCACAAGCATCATACAATGGGGGATTGCTCAACTCTGTGATTTGGCAAAGCCCACCAGAACATGGCTGGGCTAGTGTTTTTCAGGCACATGGACTGAGGATGTAAAATAGGAGACAGTGGCATCATGATTTGGCCTTTCTCCTCCCCTATCTGTGCTGGAAGCAACAAGAATACTGGGAAGACAAAGACTTGAATGGAAGAGACTGGTCATAGGCTTAAAGGGGGAAACCTGTGTATTAAGAACTGTAATCTATCTACAGCATCCAGTGGGGTGAGAAAAATTACTCGATCCAAATACTGCCTAGACTAAAAAGGTTTAAGATTTAGACTGTGCACTTACCTTTTCTTTTCTTTGGTAACTAGCTCTGACCTTTTATGCCTATCACTTATAATCACTTAGAATCTATCTTTCTGTAGTTAATAAATCTGTTTTATATTTTACCTAAAATGGTGTATTTTGGTTGAAGTGCTTGGGAAAACTCAGCTCAGTTTACAAAGGTTAGTGTGTGTCCTCTCCACATTGAGGGAGGGGCAGACTGGGTAATGAACTTACACGGGTCAGGCTTCTGACCCAAGCAAGATGGTACGGTTCTGGCGTGCAAGGCTGGGGACTTGGGAGATTTGCTGGCGCCTTTCTCTGTGTGATTCATGAGTGGCTCTGGGAGCATTCATGCAATTTAGCTGGGTGTTGGGCTCCACATGCGGTTGTGCTGAGTGAAAACAGGGACTGGAGGGGTTTGCTGCTTGTCACTAGCAAAGCATTGAGAGAGACAGCCCAGGCTGGAGAGCTAAGAGAGCACACTAGTACCCCAGTTCCAGGTTGTAGCCCGGGGTTGTCACAGAGCTGTTTGTTTGTATGGCACATCTCAGGACCATACCAAGCATGTACCTGTCACACAGATTGTTACACATTTATGGACTGTATTCACAATACGTACAAAGAATTTTGGGCCAGAGGAATATTGTCTGAAGCACTCAGGTTTTGCTATTCTATTCAGATGCTAATACCTTGTCCATCACTGTGGTTCCTAGGTACCTGTTGAAATGGCTGCTCAAATGTAGTGGCTTTTACACACTCTTGTGTCGGTTGTTTCTTAATGGCTCAGTTTTAATGACTGGCTGTGAAACTGTTCATATGTTTTATTTGAAATATTAACCCAAGGAGACCGAGAGTTCATGCACAGAGCATGAGACTGGTAGAGAGCCTACAACTTCAGTAAATAGGCTGCACACTCAGGGAGCTGCATGCAGGGCGGAGCAAGGGGGTTCCTCACCTCCATTTGCCCTTTGGGGATGAGTCGTCCCCTATTTACTCTGCCTGTCTAGGAGGATGTGGCCTGTTGCTTCCCCAGTATGTTGGGTTTGGGGCTAGTTACTCCAACATTTGCAGGGACTCCTGGGTTACGCCTCAGTGCTATTGACATTACAGTAGCATGTAAGGGCCCCATTCATGAAGCAGGACTCCAGAGACGATTCCTTCCCTGAAGAGTTTACAAGCTAACCCCTCCCACCCCCGCTTTATGCATTGCTGTACAGACATGCAGACAACCTATAGAGTCTTCAGTGTTGGGGCTTTCTACCCCCTTTGTGCAGCCCACTCATGATATTTCTGCTGCATTTCAAGTCTTGAACATCCGTGGAGAATTTGGCCATTAGTAAATCATCATGTATTTCCTCCCCCATCCTCTGCCAGTAGACCAAGTCTTTGTACGTTATAGGAAAGTGACGAAGGGCCTGACTCATCCGATAGTTGAGACCTACAGGGGACAGTGGCTTTACTGTACAAGAGGGAAAGGAGGCTGGTGTTTAATGCTGAAGTGTGTATATGATGGCTGCCATGTTGGCCCACACACCAGGAATTGAACTGGGGCCTTCGGAGCTAAAAAGCATGAGCTACTATCACTTGAGGCTACAACAGCACACAGCCGCTATACCATGGCGACTTATAGCACCCACTCACCAGTGAGATATAGGTACATGATGGGGATCACTGTTAACTAGGGCTGTCAATCACAGGTAACTCACACCATTAACTCAGAACAGATGAACTCGATTAAAAAAATTAATCATAGTTTTAATCGGACTGTTAAACAATAATAGAATACCAATTTACATTTATTATAAATATGTTTGTATGTTTTTCTACATTATCTAATATACTGATTTCAATTACAACACAGAATACAGAGTGTCTAGTGCTCCCTGTGTATTATTTTTGATTACAACTATTTGCGCTGTAAAAAAAGAAACAGCGCGATGAAAACTGCGATTCTTTTTTTAAATCTCGCGATGAATCACAATGCGTTTTTTTTAATAGTTTGACAGCCCTACTATTAAAGGGAGGAGTTGGTGTCTCAGGGCTCATTGGGACATGTAGTTGTTTGTTGGCTAGTGGCAACTGTGATAATCAATAGATATTTTAATTCAAATGGACAGAGGATGAAAAGTATTTTAGATAATTGACAGAGAACCTGATGAAAGGCCTCCTTACCCTGATGCCCAAAACTGCCTCCTTTAATAAGGGAACGAGATACTGTTCTAAACAGGTGGAAGACCAAGGCCCTAATGCAGGGGTTGGCAACCTTTCAGAAGTGGTGTGCCGAGTCTTCATTTATTTACTCTAATTTAAGATTTCGCGTGCCAGTAATACATATTAACGTTTTTAGATGGTCTCTTTCTATAAGTCTATAAATATATAACTAAACTATTGTTGTATGTAAAGTAAATAAGGTTTTTAAAATATTTAAGAAGCTTCATTTAAAATTAAATTAAAATGCAGAGCCCCCCGGACCGGTGGCCAGGACCCGGGCAGTGTGAGTGCCACTGAAAATCAGCTCACGTGCCATAGGTTGCCTACCCCTGCCCTAATGTAACAAATCTTACAGGGCAATACTCTGGATAACCATAGGCCCAGGTCAAGCTGGAGATGCACAGGTACCCACCCCAGAAAGCTTGCAGGCAGCAATGGGAAGAGGTTTGGGAAAGGTGGGCCCCCATGAGTCTATCTTCTGCAGAGAGTCAGAGAGATTAATTCACAGGCCCTTGGCGACAGACATTATGGCTTGTGGTTAAATTAGGGCCTGATCTGCACACACATCAGTATGTGCATAGTTAGCCAAGCTGACCAAACGGTGGCCCCCAGACAAGTCCTCCTTGCAGATTATTTATGTTCTTAGCAGCAATGGAACATAAATGGGGGATTGTCTCCTGGAATAGAAACGCATATGCTGCAAAAGCAGCTTTAATATGCATGTGCCCACGGGGGGCAAGGGAGGATTATGCCCCTTTGCTACATAAACCGGGATTCAACCCCATATAATTATTATCAACTACCTACAAGTCAAACTGCAAACTCCTTACCTGGTCTTTACTCATTTCTTACTCTGGCAGATTCCCATTGTCTTCAACCAGAGTTAGGACTTCAGGATTTGACTGAGTTTTAACAGTAAGGCCTAGTCTTCACTTACCGGCTGGTCCGACGGCACGCCATCGATGTTCTGGGATCGATTTATCGCGTCTGGTTAAGACGCGATAAATCGATCCCGGATCGATCCCGGAAGTGCTCACAGTCGGCGCCGGTACTCCAGCTCGCCGAGAGGAGTACGCGGCATCGACGGGGGGAGACTTCCTGCCGCGTCTGGACCGCGGTAAGTTCGGACTAAGGTACTTCGAATTCAGCTACGTTATTAACGTAGCTGAATTTGCGTACCTTAGTCCGATTTGGGGACTTAGTGGGGACCAGGCCTTAGAGTAATCAACTGTCGAAGCAGGCAAGTGGTGCATTGTCCATCCCTTGGAGTCTTTAAGTTAGGGTTGGCTGTCCTTCAAGAAGGCAATTTGTGGTCGATCTAAAGCATATTTGGCTTAGTGCAGAAATCACAGGACTCCTACAGCAAGAGATCAGACTAGAGGATCGTAAAGGACCTTTAGCTTTAAAATCAAGAGGAGTTTAACAATCTAACTTCCATTTGCCTTTCCTGCTGTGTGTTTACTTTTTCATTTCACTCAGTGTAGGTAGTGGTCCTTTCACTTTCCCCAGCCACTTTCTGGGTCTTATGCAGTGGGCACATGATGCTGTTTAGACTTCCAGCACATCAGGAAGATCTTTGAATAACCCACTAGAAATAGAAATGTTACATATTTTTATAACACTCTGCCTCTCTTCTCTCCTTTTAAAAAATATTGTAAGACAAATTTGGGGCGTATATTTTAACACATCCTCAGGATCTCCTAAAGCATCGAATAAAAATAAAGTGACAGATCTGATAATTATGGAAACTGTATATTTACTTTTGCAACAGGAAATAATGCTGAGATGCCTCTTAGTTGTGGTTTTTATAATCTTTATGCCTCAATTTTTATCTTACTTTCTATTTTCCTGTAACCTCCAATTAGCAACATGAAATTAACATATCTACCCTCCTGAGTTTATTGATTTCTCACCTTCTTCCCCCCTTCCCCCCCAACACTGGTTTTGTTTTGCCATGAAGATTTCTAATGGCACCTGCAACTGATCAGAGCTCTTGTTGTTAATAAGGGATTGATTCTACATTCTTTGTGTCCTAGTTTCTCCAACCTTGGGGGATAGCTGCTGATCTGATAGCTTGGATATTTTACTGCCTTTGGAGTCTAGTTTCGTATCAGCTATAGGCCAGACCGGGGCCCCGTTCGTGGTGGCGCAAGGTGGCATGTCTCATAGGCAGCAGCATGAGGAGAAACACTTCTGCAAGGCTGCTACCTTCCCTCCCCCCATTGGATAAGTGAGTGGGAATGAGCATTGGCTCGGCCCCACTGATATGCCAGCTATGTGAAGGTCTAGTGCAGGATACTTCCCCTCCAGAGCATGGAGAAACTGGGAGGTAGATTGTGACTGAATCCTAGGCTGCTCCTGCTTGGGTGACTCATGGTAAAGCCACAATTAAGCCCTAACCCTAACCCTAAGCTGTTTTACCTTTAATATTTTGGCCATAATGTCATGCAGGTGGGAGCATAAGCACTTGAAAGAGTTTGTTGGACACTGTCAGATGGCTGTGGGCGTGGAGATACGAGCTATGGTTCCGCTTCTCCACAGGGATGCCGAGAGCGGGTTCGGGCCCCAGTGAAAATGTTTTTTCGGGTCCCCCAGCAAGGGCGGACCGGCTAAACAGGTTATATATATTTTTCCATGCTAGGGACATGGGCTCAGATTTGATCCCCGTTAATAGTAGTTTGCCCCATATGGATAGTGTATGATCATCTGACAGCTGTTTGGTGGCCTATATGAAGTGGAATGGTGGTTTACCTTGTTTTTAGGGGGTAGGTGTCCAAAAATTACACAGAACATCCCTTAAAGTCATCTTCAGGTCATTAGCTAGGATGGGCAGGGATGGCATCCCTAGTCTCTGTTTGCCAGAGGCTGGAAATGTGCGACAGGGGATGGGTCACTTGATGATTATCTGTTCTGTTCATTCCCTGTGGGGCACACGGCATTGGCCACTGTCGGAAGACAGGATGCTGGGCTAGATGGACCTTTGGTCTGACCCAATATGGTCGTTCTTATGTTCTTACGTTCAGCAGAGATGCTAAGAAAAGGAACAGGCCATGAAGGTTGTTGAACGTGAGGTTTTTGGTACCAGGGATGCTGCTGTCCATCGTATACCTGTTTGGTGGATAAGTGAATATCAGCTATTGTTTTCAGAGATGTTAGTGTGCCATTTTCCATACACACCAAGGGACAGATTTTTAAAGGTATTTAGGCACCTACAGTTGCAGATAGATACTTACTGGGATTTTGGAAAGAACCCAAAACCATTGAATTCAATAGGAGTTAGGTGCCTAGCTGGTTTTAAAATACCTTTAACAGTCTGGCGCTAGTGCACTTTAAGAAAAGGAATTCAGTTTTTGCTGTAAAAGCCTAGTGTTATGGAAAGAAACTATTCACACCCAGCTTCCCTGTTATTATGAGTGCAGTTAACTCTTCACAAAATCATTTATGCTAGGTACTGTCTCAAGAAATACATTGCACAAGTAAAAGCCCACGCTCCCTTTTTGAAGAGAATCAATACAGCTTGCCATTGGGCCAGAAAAGAATCTTTATCCCAAATCATGTTCCACTGCAAGGCAGTTCTTGAGACACTCTTCCTAGCTTAGAAAGTTTATTGTTAGTTGGTGTCTTTTTGTTCAGTTTATCCCCTCCTAACTAACATCCCCAGCCCACCCCACTCCCCCAAATTTAAAGACGATAGAAAATTCATGAAACATGGTATTTGAAGGCCATCTCACTGGTCATTCTGCTTGGATGTTATACCCTTTCCACTGCCTTTCATCAGTCTTGTTTATTTAAAATGTAAGCTCTTCGGGGCAGGGCCTGTTTATAATGCTGTGCAGGGCCCACCATGATGGGGCCCCATTGTAATAAATAGTAATAATCTAATAAATCAAAATGCTGTATTTTTAGCTAGTACAAATACATCTGTGATAGAGCCTAATTCCAGAGCCCTATTTACAAACACCAGGACATCGCTCTTCGGGGGTGGTGGTGGGGTAGGGCACGAAGGGAGGCAATCCTATTTCTGGAGTGGAAAGTCTGTTTCAAACAAGCCGGCACCCAGCAAACTCTTCAGACAGGTCCTTAGCCTGTTGGGTTGGTTATTCAAAAGATAAGGTCCACAGCTAAAACCAAACACTTACATTTAGGACCTTCCCATCAAGGGAAAGGTGAGTCATTTCTTCATAGAGCAGCAATCACCCGGTATTGCCCCATTTGTCTCTTTAGGTCTGCTCCCAGGGATTGGTTCTAGCTTCCTCCAGTGCTAGCACTAAAGGGAATTACTCCTCTCGGTCTTAAGTCCCTGTTGGCTCCAGTAGAGACTGGTTGTTTTCTAAAGGAAATTGGAACATGGAGGAACCATGATACTTAGAGCCCTATTTTTGGGTCCCAAAGCGGGGGGCCAAGTGGTCAGGGCATTAGTCTGGGATCCATCAGATCATGGATTTCATCAAGTATGATCCTGGACAAATCGCTTACTCTGTGCCTCTGTTCACCAGCTAGAAAATGAAAATAACTGAACCTGCCTACCTTAGAAGGGTATTGTGAGGATAAATACATTAAAGACAGTGAGGTACTTAGTTACCGAAATAAACTGGATCCTCTTAACACCTAAGATCTCTAGGTAGATAGTACTGTTTCAGTGTTGCTTTTGGGATTTACTATTTTGCGGTTTGAGTGCCTCGGCGTCAACGATAGCTGACAACTGCCCATGCTAAACCTCGAAAGAGCAGAACAAAGACAACAGAAACGTACAATCTTATCACCAATCTCTCCTTTTAATTTGAAACCCATTTTTCTGCTTGTTTCCTGTTTCCACTTGAATGCCTCCTTGATCTCACAATTTGCTTTTAAGAGCTTGTGCCATATGCTAGTACATTTCAGCCAGTTGTTGCTGCACAGAATAGAACAATTTACCCACATCTCCCGGCCCCTGTGTGGTTTGATGGAGAAGATACGTCTGATGTCCATTGAAGAGTGGTCTCTGATCATTTTCTTCCTATTGCAGTACTATGGACTGTGATGTTTCTGGCTGACTTATTAATCATTTGAAGCAGTGAATAAATCTGTTCCTCCATTGGTATAATTAATGTATAGAAATGGATAGCAATTACGTGTGTGAGCCTGTGAGAGAGACAAGCGTAAGAGGTGTTTGTCAGCATGGCATCTACAGTAAGGATAAAACATGAATGCACACACACTATAATTCCCTTGGTGTTTCACTTGGGTACATTATTCGCTTGCTCTTATGAGCTGTTATGGAGTGTTGCGGTGAGCAGTTTAAAGACTGCCACGTTAAACCTCAGAGCAAGTTGCATTTCACTGTTAGGTGAATAACCCCTTGAGACAGTGTGGTCCAGTGGATAGGGCATTGGAGCAGGATTCAAGAAACCTGTGTTCAGTTTCTAGCTCTGGTACTGACCTGCTGTGTGACCTTGGGCAAGTCACTTTTCCACTCTGTGCCTCTGTTTCCCCTCCTATCTTCTATCTGTCTTTTCTAGCAAGACTGTAAGGTCTTCAGGGTAGGGACTGTCTCTTCCTATGTGTTTGCATGTTGCCTGGCATGCTGGGGCCCTGATCACAGCTGGGGCCTTTGGGCATCCCTGAAACACAAATAAATAATAATTACACATCCTAAAAATTTTCAGATTTGTTTGCACAGCCATGTAGGATCTTGTGAGATAAAGCTGTGTATGGTCAATCTGTGAGTCACGGAGTCAAAGGCCAGTGTAGTGCTACTGATCTGGACACTGGCAAAATGAGAACAGACACATGGATGGATTTTAAGCAGCAGGCCACAACTTTTATTAAACTTAAACACAGGGGAAGGGCGCTGCCCTCCCATCCTCCACCCTCTCCTGTACCAGGCATTTAAGTTGTTCCAGTGAGGGGGTTACAAGACTCCTACCGTATAACCCACTGCTGGAACGGAGCTGAAGGAGGCTCCACGGGAGCTGGGGGATGTTGGCCAATCAGCACGCCTCCCCACAGCTGGCCAATGGGTGCCAGAGACTCCAAAGGGGAGGGACAGGAGCTATCTGGTGTCCCCCAGCCAGTGTCTCCCTCCCTTGTTGCTGGGGCTGACCCCTTACACCGCTGGCCCCATCTAGTTCCCCCACCTGTTGAGGCAGGCGAATAGCATTTGTATCTATGGAGGGATTCATGGAGTAGTCAATAGAATAAGCACATGCTGTGCTTGGGTACCCAGGATTCAGGCTTAATGCAACCGTTGTCTTTCCCTGCTCTGGATTTGTACTCAGCGAAGCTTGACTGATCTAGTAGATCTGGACTTTGGAATCTCTGCCACGTGCGTGACATTAAGATGAAAGATGTCTGTAAGTAACTATCAGTTATCCTTGCAGTAATTTGCAATTCAAACAAACAAAGCCTTAATATTGTGATTGATATTTTGTTGATCCTGCAAAGACCGAGATGAAATATTAAATGTCCTCTGCAATGTGATTATATCTGCCTGGCTGCAATCAATTCTATGTAGTTCTCTGCTGCTTGTCTCTTCCTCTGCTTTGCTGTGAAAGACTCACGGGTTGATTCTCATCTCACCAGAAGGACTGCATTGGCTGTAACGGACTTACCCCTGATTTACACTGGGGTACGTTTTTAAATAATGCCTTAAGGAAATAAAATCTCAGCAGATGTTTCACGCAGGGCACAGCTAGCAGAAAAGAAAGGTGATAATGGTGGGGTTGTGGCAAGTGATGAGAGCAAAAGTTCTTTGCTTGCTGATGCTATAGGCGCTGTTATTTTACGGCATTCCCTAATACCACTGAGCTGTTATATAGCGCTTTTCAACAATAGATCTGAAATAGTTTTCTGAAGGTGGTCAGGACCATGATGCAGATGAGGGAACTGGAGCATAGAGAGAGGACACGATTTGCCTCTAGTCAGTCAGCTCGCCAGTGGGATTAGAAACTTAGGGCAGGTCTTCACTACGGGGGCGGGGGAGGGGGTGTCGATTTAAGATACGCAAATTCAGCTACGCGAATAGCGTAGCTGAATTCGACGTATCGGAGCCGACTTACCCCGCTGTGAGGACGGCGGCAAAATCGACCTCCGCGGCTCCCCGTCGACGGCGCTTACTCCTACCTCTGCTGGTGGAGTAAGCGCGTCGATTCAGGGATCGATTGTCGCGTCCCGACGAGACGTGATAATTCGATCCCTGAGAAATCGATTTCTACCCGCCGATTCAGGCGGGTAGTGTAGACCTAGCCTTAGTCTTACATTGTGCTAGGACTAAACAGTGCGTACATCACAGAGTGTCCTCCCGGCTCCTGTATTTTTCAGAGTGCTATACATTTAAAAATAATCTTTGCAAGTGCATAGAGTGAGAAGCCATCCAAAACCAAAATAAGCATTAGAGCGCACACGCCCCAGATGTAGAGACCATTGACAACGGTACCTACAGCCTTTTCACTCTCTTTTTTAATAGTCAACCAAAATCCAAGAAAAACTCCTATTGTGAAACGTGCAATCTAGCTTTGGAAATAAGGCCAGTCTTCAAGAAACAAAGGATTATATTCTAGATTCTGCCACTCTTACTCATTGAGTCCCACGGGATGATTGACTATTTAAGTATTGCCAAATCTGGCCTTGTGGGTCCGCTTCTGCTGCTTCCTGGGGAAGGGCAAATATCTGAGCAATGATTAAAGAGAGAGAATGGTTCTAGGATTTTATTACACCATTTTAGGCCCCGCTCTAGCAAACCATGTAAGCAGGTATGTCACTTTAAGCATGTAACTGGTCCCATGGACTTCACTGTGTTTATTCATCTGCTGATAGTTAGGAACAAGCTTAAATATTTTGCTAGATCGAGGCCTGATTTCCTTTGAAGTTTGGCACAACCAATGAATGTGGAAGCCTAATTGTCTATTTTTGTTTTTTTAAAATGTTCCCTTTATTTATTGGCAGGCAGCGTTGCCCAGTGGATAGGGTGCTATGAAGCCAGGAGATCAAGAGTCTAATTGTGGTTTTGCCACTGACCTGCTGTGGAACCTTGGCGAAGTCACTTCATCTCTGTTTCCTCTCCCACTGGTTTTCTGCCCTTTCTGTTTGATCTGTAAACTCTGTTGGTCGTGGACTGTCACTATGTATACATACAGCGCCTACCATTTATAGTGCAGATGAAAACAAGACAGACGTGCTATTTTTGCTCAGATAACTAGTATTCTGTCTTTGTTTTACACTTTTCCAAAGTAATTTAGAAGATTGGCGATAACCCCCATTTTTTTGTGCTGAAGAAATTGCTTTTTCTGTAATACCAGCATAAAATAAATACCCCAGGTACCGTGCAGTCAGCAAAGCACTCAGTATATTTAAGGCTGGACATTCCTGGAGGTAGACAATTAACATATTATAGGAATTTTCCATTTGCAAATAGCAATGTCACAATATTTTATGGCTGGATTTTCAAAAGCATTCAACACTGGCCGAATTCTGTTTCCAAGGAAGTCATCTTTGACTTTCAAGGAGCAGAATCAGGCCAGCTAACACAGTCACACCATTAACCTTATTGTACACTGGATTTAATTTATCTCTGATGTAACTCCAGTGACTTCACAGGACTTTATGCCCGAGGGCTGAATACTGCCCACTGGCTTGACTGCAAAACTTAAGGCCTGGCTCTCTGAACTACATTTTGTTTAAAATGCCAGGCAACCAGGAAAGCTTATAGTAGTGGCCACATTTATGAGTCTGTGATGAGGCCTCTCTGCCCCACACTGGCAATGAGAGGGTTAAGGGGACTGAGAGCTCCTCTGCTGGCAACAAGAGAGGTAAGGAGAGCCTGTGGACCGAGTTGACCCCATCCCATCCCACCCCACCTGAAGCCAACATTGGACATGGAGAGGAGAGCTAAACGGGGGTGGCCTAGCCCAGTTCAGAGCTGACTAGGAAGCAACGTAACACTATGCTACTTGACTAGGGAAGCCTGGTTCCAGCCAAGAGCCTAAAATAGCTTGCTACATGGGCACACCATTTGGAGGCTAGGCTGACCAAGCCCAGGAAAACTGATAGAAGGGACTAGCAGACTGGAGACAAGCCCACAGAAGACTGGCAAAGGCCCTCTCGGCAAATCCATGTATGGCCCTGATTATGAAGTTTGCTATTTTCCATTTTGTTTTGGACTCTGACAGCCTGGAAGGGGTAAGACATGCCATAGCTGGTGGGCTAACGTACCCCAATAGCTAATGGGGGGAGGGATAGCTCAGTGGTTTGAGCATTAGCCTCCTAAACCCAAGGTGGTGAGTTTGATCCTTGAGGGGGCCATTTGGGGATTTAGTTGGGAATTGGTCCTGCTTTGAGCAGGGGGTTGGTCTAGATGACCTCCTGAGGTCCCTTCCAACCCTAATATTCTATGATTTGCAATGGGGTGAGTGGTGCCCTGGCAAGCCACAAGAGGTCACTGCCTAGACAACCCAGTTACAGAGACATTCAGATTTAACTAGATTTACAAAAGTGCAAGGGAAACTTCCAAACCAGATGTAAAGTGTCAGTGCTTGAATGGACTCAGAAGCATGGCTTGATGCAAAGGCAGGCAGGAAGGCACCATCTTTGTTTTGAATATTTGGAAGGGGGATACTGATTTTGGGAAGATGCGACTAGCATGGGCAATGATTTTGGCTCATCTGGATAACATTGAAAAAAAGTTCTCCCTCTTTCTAGATTCCCCCCCCCCCAACTATGGCTAAACATCCCAAACTAGCCTATAGTGTCATACTATTATATACATACACACACATCTGATATTTCACTCCCTGCTTCTGGAGATTATCTTTCACTTCTCATTCTCTGTCTCGGTTTGATCTAAGTCAGAGTCGAAGACTTTTCTGGACACAGCTTCCAGTTTAAGTTAGAGACGGACCCCAAATAAATCCCTCAATTTAATCTTCCCCCAGCCCAAATTCAGCAGAAATTTCAGAATCCAAACACAGATCTGTGTTTTCATTTCCCAGTTAGTTGCCAGTATGTGAACATCCCTGAATTTGGTAGGGTTCAGGATTCAAATCTCAATTTTGGGGCTTGCCCATATTTCTAAACCAAAACCCCAGCACTGGACTCCCCCAAACTCTGTATCCAAACTGTGTTGCTTGAACCAATCACCCGTTTACATCACAAATGTTGTCCTTGTGTTTTGACTGAGTCATCCCATCATGGATCTCTACCTTCAACAGCTTTAACTCTTTCCTTAACTTTCCATAAAGTACCTTGGGATTTCCTATCACGGATGTGTACATACATTTGAAATATAGCTAGGCTGTGCGCATGGATACTTAGGCTAGGTCTACACTGGGGGTGGGGATCGATTTAAGATACGCAAATTCAGCTACGCAAATAGTGTAGCTGAATTTGACGTATCCTATTCGACTTACCCCGCTGCGAGGACGGCAGCAAATCGACTGCCGCGGCTCCCCCGTCGACGGCGCTTACTCCTCCTGACGAGGTGGGGGTACGTGCATCGATTCGGGAATCGATTTATCCATCTAGATGAGATGCGATAAATCGATCCCCGAGAGATCAATTTCTACCCGCCGATCCAGGTGGATAGTGTAGACTAGCCCTTAGTTATAAGCCACTATGCTAAATCTTTCCTAGGAATTTTTCCCCCCTATGGAAGATGAAGACTCTGGGGTTCAAAAGCAATTAATTCTAAAAATGCATTACACAGCAACATGCTATACAGTAATTCCTCTTATCCTGTGCAAGGAGCAGCTCCAAATTGATTTCTTGTCCACAGTGAGGCAACTCTGTCAAATTGAATATTGCTTTTAGAATGTCTGGATGACAAATTAAAGTAGGTGCTGGAAAACTCATAAAAGCTGCAAAGAAACAGAGGTTTGTTTGTATATAAGGCACCAAGCAGCTTGGAGGAAAGTTAATAGGTTATAGTCTTTTACCTCTAGGGCGCTCATTTGAATTTTGAAAAGGCTTGCAGTGAATCAATCATCTGATATGATAGCTCTTTTGAGGGCTTAGAGCAAATCAGTTTGTAATCTCACTCCATTGCCTAATAAGCTGATGTCCACATGCGATTAAAATCATCATCACCACTCGGCCTTCTTTGCTGGCATGGGGGGGCTAAGAAGTGAACGGCCACAGAGACCCAGGTGCCTTCTTAACGGTACTGGTCAACTGACAAAGCCCTCAGACACACTGGCATGCTATAGTACCGGGGGAGTGTGAACTGCTCATTCCTGTGTTGTACCAGTTCTGAGGATAGGGGACAACAGTCTCTAGGGCTGTCACCTCTCTAGGGCTGTCAATTTCATTAGAATGAAATTCATTAACTGCCCCTTCCCTCCCCCCAAATAAAAAGAAAATAAAGACCTGTCTTGTAAGATACCTGCAATCAAATGTCCTGCTGCTATTGCTGACGTGTCTGCCTTTTAAACAGACCCATTAATACCTTTTTTAAAAAGAACCTCTTTTGCTCTTTCTAAGCACTGGAATGTATCTGGAACACAGACAGACCCAACAGGAAACTGATCTATCTGTCCCTTGGCAGTACTAAAATATTTAAACACCATTTGAACAACGTGGAAGTATGCGGGTAGAGTAGTGCAAATGTCAGTTCCAAAGGCATTGAATGCAATCATCTCTGCAGGCTACGACAAGCTGTTAGACAATCAAACAGGGCTGCGCCATATGGTTCAGTGTCTAGTACCAAAAAAAAAAAACAAAATAAAATCATTTAGAAACCATAAGCACATGGGCAGAAAGTGCCAAATGTCTGGGCTGGGATACTCTCAAAGAGAGGAAAGTCACTGCGAGCGCTGTGATTAATGTCCCAGTGAACAGAAGGCTAATGGCATAAAGGAAGCTGTAATTTACAGGGTCTGAAAATGGGATTTCAGAATTTCTAGTACTGGCCTTCTGGGCAGTCCCAACCCAATACAATTGCTATGATAACGTTACGGTGTAGCCATCGACTGATAATAACGGTGCCAGGTGCTGCTTTTTCCTGTTTCCCCTCTTATTGCTTAGCGCTGCCTTTCTACCAGTGTGTGTGATTATTAACGAGCATTCAGAAGATGCATATCACTCATCAAAGCACTTTGCTAACTTCCCTATGCTACAGACAGGCAAACTGATATGGAGAGGTGGTTCAGTCCTGCCGGGTGCTTATCACACCCACAGAGAGGCTGGGTGTCAGAGCCTCAGGGCCTTAACCAAGACTACGGAGGAAATCATTATCATTAGTGGTATCATGGTAGACCCTAGAGGCCACCAGTTAAGGATCTGTACCCCCCCTGAGCTATGTACTGTACTCACTTATTGTGGGAGCTGATGAAAACTGCTGCTGGATGAAACTATTTAGGGTGACCAGATCGCAAGTGTGAAAAAATCAGGATTTTTTGGGGGGGGGGAGAGAAAGAGGGAAGAGAATCGGGGTATAGTTGCATATATTAGAAAAAGCCCCTAATATCAGGATAGTCCTGATAATATTGGGACATCTGGTCACCCTAAAACCATTTGTAGTGCACACCAATGACAAGTTTCACTGGTCCTACCAAACCCAGGAACTATGTTTCGTATTCCTGAGTGCTACGCAGGACCGCCTCTAGGCACCAGCAAAGCAAGCACGTGCTTGGGGCGGCACATGTCCAGGGGCGGCACGTGTCCAGGCCATACTTTTTTTCCGGTCATCCTTTTTCCCCGACTTTTGGGGCAGAACACAGCCGGTGCCCCAGCTGACCATGCCGCCTCTCCCCCCGAATCCCCGTCCCTGCACCGCCCCTTCCTCCGAGGCTCCGCCCTTGTGCTTCCCCTTCTTCCCGAAACCCTGGTCCTGCACCGCCCCTTCCCCCAAGACTCCACCCCCACGCCGTCCCTTTCCCCCAATCCCCGCTCCCGCATTGCCCGTGCAAACATGTGTAAAAGCAAAAAAAAAAAAAAGGGGGGGGGGGGCGGCCAAATTTTTTTTTGCTTGGGATGGCAAAAAACCTAGAGCCTGCCCTGGTGCTACGTACTGGCACCGTATCTAATAATTACCTCTATGCAGTGTATAGAGAACTCCTGGAACGTGTGTGACAAAAAGCTTACAATCTAAGTGTAAGACAAGAGACAGCAGCAGGTGGATACAACAAACAGTGCAGGAGGCACAAGGTAGCAGTGAGACAGTTATGGCTGACATAAGAAGCAATGATCATAGGATCTCAGGGTTGGAAGGGACCTCAGGAGGTCATCTAGTCTAACCCCCAGACAGATTTTTGCCCCAGATCCCTAAATGGCCCCCTCTCAAGGATTGAACTCACAACCCTGGGTTTAGCAGGCCAATGCTCAAACCATTAAGCTATCCCTCCCCCAAGCACACCAGCTGCCTAACCAAAAATCCACTTGAAAGCCAGAATTAGAACTCAGGGGTTATAGCTCCTGGGCTGCACCTCTCACCCAGTTGGTGAATAACAATTACCAAGCTTAAGTTAGCCCTGCAGCTCCCCAAGGCGTTTGTCCCAGGTAACCGAGCAGACGTAATCACTTGCAAATAGCACAGCTAGTTCAGTTCCCCTATTATTTTGCTTTCCCCCCATTAAAGGCTTTCTGCTGAGCGGCACAGCGCTTGATCGCCTATAAGAGAGGCTCACGCAGAAAAAATAAACACGTCTAAGCCTCACGGTGCTTTGATGGCAGTGAATAAGATCCAATTTTTGCACAGATACAAGGGAACTATCATCCCCCACTCTAGCTGTGTGTGGGCTAATTCTTATCCCGCTGGGCCCATTTCACTTTGTCACCTGGACCATTTCCTCGGAGGGTTTCATTTGAGATTGTCTATTAACCCACAGAACAGTGCTGTTGGAGCCGAGTGGGGCTTGTTAATCCTGCAGATGGAGACGGTACCGAATGTTCCCTTCTCAGCATCGTTTTGAGCAACGCTGTGGAGGGCACGGAACACAAAGTGCTTGACGGTGAGCAAGGAGGCAGCTGGTTGGAAAGCCGGCTGAGGCACGAGGATATAATAGGTGGAAAGTGCAAAGGGTGGTTAAACAAACGAGTTATTTTTATGCATTCGATAAAATAGGCCCGATTGTGTCCGTTGGCTGTGTGCACTGTTTGATTGACCTTAACTCTGTATCTCTATAACCTTGTTTTCTTTTAAGCACTTCTATTTCAAAATGGGTATTAAGAACACATTAAATCCGTCACCGGGCTCATTCTGTGCTGATTTTACAGCAGTGGAAAATGACAGCCCTTCTCGGTGGGTGAGATCCTCAGCTGCTGTTGGGAATTGGTCTCGCCCCATTGACTTCAATAGCGTTACACTGATTTGCACCAGCTGAGGCGCTGGCCCTATAATTGCACTATGAGGACTGCCTTGCGCCCACCAGCTCTGTTTTGAAGGAGCCAGGTCAAGAGAGGAGAGCACGTTAGTCTCTATGCCAAAAGGATGCCTGTCTCAGTGGGAAGAGGATGAACGTTTCTATCAGACATCACCTATGGAAGGATTTCTTCTCCTGTTTATGAAATGAGAATTAATTTATTTTAACCAGGGGAAACCACTTCCCCTTAACTCAAGCTTTGGTAATAGGTGGGGAGGTAAATGAAGAGCAGCTAGTGACATAGATGTACAGGACAAGGGCCTCTTCAACGTAACCACAGGACCTGGTCCAATGCCCATTGGAATATGTGGGACTCATTCAGTTCAATAGAAAGGGCTTTGAATCAGGCTCTTATCCTACCTCTCAACTATCCCTTCTTAACAGAGACCTTCCTTATTTTGGACCCAAAATTGCTTCTATCTCGGTCATATGTTGTAATCAACTTCTTTTTCGGTAGGAGAAGAATGGATCATTTTCATCCCAGACACAGTGGGCGGGATTCACAAGAGGATTCTAATTCCTAGTTCCTATTGTGCCTATAAAGCGCCTAATTCCCATTGATTCCAAGGGGAGTTAGGTGCCTCAATACTTTTGTGAATCCCATTCAGTGTGGGCTGGTGGGTTGAAGACAAAGATAGAAGCCAGCATCTCCTAAATCCTGTTCTCTATGACACAGACTCAATGTGTGTGACTTTGGACAAGTCACTTAGGCCCTGATCCTCAAAGGTATTTAGGTGCCTAGGCTTTGATATCTATGCCTTAGCTTCCCTGCCTGTAAAATGGGCATAATGACACCACTCGCACAAGGGTGTTGTGAGGATTGCTTAGTTCACACTTTGGACGGTGCTTTCTTAGGCTAGGTCTACACTACAGCGGGGGGTCGACCTAAGATACGCAACTTCAGCTACGTGAATAGCGTAGCTGAAGTGGCGTATTTTAGGTCGACTTACCTGGCTGTGAGGACAGCGGCAAGTCGACCGCTGCCACGCCGCCGTCGACTCCGCTGCCGCCTCTTGCCGCGGTGGATTTCCGGAGTCGACGGCAGAGCGATCAGGGATCGATTTTATCGCGTCTTCACTAGACGCGATAAGTCGATCCCCAATAGACCGATTGCTACCCGCCGATCCGGCGGGTAGTGAAGACGTGCCCTTAGAGAATGTGAAGTGTTAACTGGGATAAAGAGTCCTATGCAGGCTCTTCCCACTGGGGCACTGTGCGTAACATTTTAGACATACTTACCCTCTAAGCCCCATTCATTAATATTCCCGCTGTTCTTCCTTTGGTCACATGGTATATCAGCATGATCCACACTTTCCCCTGGAGAGAGATGATGGCTGGCTGACTTTCTCCCTCCCGTGTTACAGGAGGCCTTGTTAAGAATTGTTTGTGCGGTGTTTTAATTAATACATGTTGGATTGAGTTTTGGATTCATTAACACCAGTGTAAATCTGGAGCCATGCCACCGAGAGCAGAACATGGCCGCTCTGTTAATTGTCTTCTCTTGAAACTGTGTTCCTGAAACAGCTCAATATCACGAGTAATGCAAAGTAAACCTTGCTCCAAATACTAGCCATTCTGCTGCAGTGTTGATGGCCCATCAATGGATATTGTTTTAGTCTATTATAGACTACTCTGTGGGCAATGGCACAGACTGTGTTTGGTCCTAAGACCAGAAAATTCAGCCCTGAGGACATCACAATAGGTATGTATCTGCCAAAATAGGGTGGACACCTCTGATCAGATAGATTCTGTTTCATTATGTCTTGTGGAAGATGCCTGGCTCATTGGGATTCATGGACTGTAGAAAAGGTCTAACAGAGAGCAGACAGGTACAAGAGGGATAGCTCAGTGGTTTGAGCATTGGCCTGCTAAACCCAGTGGTGTGAGTTCAATCCTTAAGGGGGCCACTTAGGGAACTGGGGCAAAATCAGTACTTGGCCCTGCTAGTGAAGGCAGGGGGCTGGACTCAATGACCTTTCAAGGTCCGTTCTAGGAGATAGGATGTCTTTATTTAATTTAAGAGCTGAGAATTGCAGAACTAAAGATTTACCCAGTGTTGTTGAGAGAAGAAGCTATAATGCTAGGAGCGAGGAGAGCAGAGGTATTAAGAGTATATCAGATCTTCTTTGCCAAACAGCTCCATATCCTGAGTTGTGCTGAAGGGTTAAAATCCAGGTGCATTTTATATAATAACCTGGTATATGGATTGTGCTAGCTCTTTTCCAGTCCCAAAGTCCAGAGTATGGTCAAGGGACCAGAGGCCTAGCAAATAGTGATTAGCTAAGAGAAGCAGAATAAACAAAAGAAAGCCTTGCTTGCTAAGATAGGCCTGGTCAGCAAATTGCCAGGTGTTGGAGCTAAGAACTAAATAATTGTGTCTTATTCAGAGTTGCAGATTGAACAAAGAAGCCCTGTTTCGGTTGTTAGTTTCTTCTGTAGGGAGACGTTCTTCCCACAGATCCAACCTTGAGTTTATGAAACGTTGGCACGTCAGTATAAGATATGGCATTCTCCCACCTCCCCTTCCAAGGGACCAACGCCTGCCTTAAGACACAAAGGAGACAATCTTTATTGCCATATACTTTCACTGTTTCTTTGCTTTAACCCCTAGGAATGTACCTGTTGGACAATCAAAGGAGTTGCTTCCTTCCTATGGACCTCAAATCAGAATTCAACATATATATTTTATACTAATAATATTTTATCAAAGTATTAATTAAATGTTAACTTGCTAACTTGAGACCATGGGCGGAAACATTGTGTAACCTGTTAACCATTGGCTAATGTGCTATCTTGTCTTGCTGCAAAACCTATCCCGGGATGTGGAACTGCCTACCCCATCACTTTCCCCCCGCCCATGGAAAGTCTATATATTCTATTGTAATCAATTGATTGACAGTGTCTCTGAGCCTAATAAGCACGGTGACACTCCGCCAGTGCTGTGCGTAATAAACTCCTATGCTTGACCTCTACACGGTGTGGATTTATGTCCTTCAGTGCAAAGCCAACCTTGCTCCAAACACTAGCAATTCTACAGCAGTGATGATATTGTTTTAGTCTATTATAGACTACTCCACGGGCAATGGGAAAGACTATGTTTGGTCATGAAAGATTGAAACTCAGCTGAATTCCAAATATTTCATAAAAAATTCATACACTGTATAGCTATATCTAGGATGTGTGTCCGGGGAATTTTTCCATTGCCTGGGCGATTTCCACATTGTCAAGACTCTTTCTTGTCTTGAGTGCTGGGTCAAGAAAAACCCAGCACTCAAGGCAAGAAAAACTCTCAGCAGTGTGGAAGTGAGCCGGTGAGCAAACACACTGCCCCGCAGCACCCATAAGCGACAATCATATAGATAGGCCTTCCAAAAGGGGCAGAAGGGTCAGGAAAAGGCCATCTGCTCTAGCATGCCTGTATTCTCCTTGATTAATCTTCATCGCGCTTCATCCCAGAAGGCAGAAAAGGCCATAGTCAAACTTGCCAGGGAGGAGCATGATCTCTGCTTTTCAGTGGAGTGTGGGCCCAACGCTGTAATGGAAGGAAGAAAGAAAGAAGCACTTAAAAAGGGATGAGATCCCAAGCAGAATCTTGCCAAAGCAAGAGAAAGGGCACTGTTAAAGAAAGTATACCTACAACCTAAACCTATTCATCACACGTCGATCACATATCAATTAGCCATAACAAGAGTTAATACAATTAAAAGATTACACAAAATAATTGGCTACAGCACATGGATTTCAGTGGGAGTCAGGTGCCTCAGAACCTTTGAGGATCTGGGCTTTAAGGCTTTATAGGTCAAAACGAACACCAGGGCCCAGCAGGCAGCCAGCACCCCATAGAAAGCCCAGGTTTAATGTGTTGACAATACGACATAGTGCTTAAGACATGGAATGCTCTATCTATACCAAAGTAAACCCAACTCTCACATAAGCATCAATACTTTTAATGGTGTCAGCCCTTTAAAAAAACCCATACCAAACCAACTGAGGAGCTAAATACCAAATTTAAGAAATTAAAATCAATAAACTTGCCTTGCCATCCATGCTACAATAGAGACTCATAAACAGAAGCATCCACTAAATCTCTATGGCTCTGCTCCTTTACGATTGCACACAGTAGGAAAAGAGGGAAAAGATTTATATGGAATATTTGGTTGGGTATGGGAGCCAGTTATCTTAACGTAATATCAAAAAGGAAATATGATCTCATTTAGAGATCTACCGGATACATTCACTGTTACGTTCCCAATAGGATAGTAGCTATTCTTACAGCTGTCCAGCAATTGAGAATTATGTGCTCCCTACATTTAATAACTTCACTTTAGCTTCCAGTATCATCCATCACAACGAGACTTTTGGGATCAAAGTCAGTGGCTCCCCATGTAGTATTGGTTCCATATAAAAAAACGATATCTCTTTCCACTGACTTTTTACTAGATATACCTAAAATTTGGGAAGAAGAAGCTGGAGCATCCCTGTTTGCAGAGCGAGATAGGTAAGATCTGGGCACCTGCTCCTCTCGGGTAGCTTCCAGATCTTCTTTCTCCTTGCTTCAGAAAGCAAGGGTGATGCCTGTAAAAATGAGTCATGCTCGTTTATTGGGGTCTGACTTATGCTGGTCAGATAACATGGTATAGGCACATGAGGAGAAAAATCCTGCTCTGCTTACTAATGCAAACAATCCCGTTGAAGTCAATGAGCTCGTTGTTCCAGCAAAGCAAGCAAGATTCGTGCCCTGCTTCTTCATCATCACTCTACTGGGGTGTTGTGCAGGCCAAAAGTATAATTGGGTTAAAAAAATAACAACATCAATTCATGGGAGCTAAGTCCACATCCATGACTATTAGCCAAGATGGTCAGGGACACAACTCCTTGCTCAGGGTGATCCTAAATCTCTGCCTGCCAGAGGGGAGGGGAAGGCAGGGGTGGATCTCTCCAGAATTTCCCTATTCTGTACATTCCCCTGAAGCTCTAGTATGTGGTCACTGTCGGAGACGGGATACTGGGCTAGATGGACCATTGATCTGACCCAGTGTGGCAGTTCTTATATGCATACACAGAACAAATAAATGGACTTTATTAATAGTATTTCACATTTACAGAGCAGGTTTCTCTCCAGGGAATTCCCAAGTACATCCCAAACTTAAACCACAGACAAGAGCCGCTTTTTGCATCACTGAAATGCAGCCACCTCTGGAGTGCAGCACATCCGTTCTCAAAGACACGAAATAGTTTATGCCATGTTTAGTTGAAACTGCTGAGGCAAACAGAATGACATTTACCCAAGACACTGAGGTTAACGTCCATTTTCTTGGGATTGGCAATGATCACAAATAACCGGACCATAGTAAGAAGCAACAGAGGGTCCTGTGGCACCTTTAAGACTAACAGAAGTACTGGGAGCATAAGCTTTCGTGGGTAAGAACCTCACTTCTTCAGATGCCATTCCATACGGCTAAATGCAGTGCCTTGCATGAAGGCATCTCCACCAGCATAACGCTCCCGGTTGCTTCATTAGCGTCTTGCGGGGAAAATGGTAATCTGCTGAATCCTACAGCACCCTAGACATTCCAGGGAGGTTTCCCATTAGTCTTGGACTCAAACCTACCCCTGCTTAGCTTCTGATGGAGATTTGCTGGCTTCACAGCACAAGTGGCATAGGCCTACAGCCCATCTTAAGATGAGGCAGTTAGCAGGTCTTTACTGCTCTATAAGGCCCTGATCCAGCAGAGCCTTTAAGAATGTGCTTAACTTGATGTGCATGAATAGTCCCAATGAAACCGATAGGGCTTAAAATGAAGCACATACTTATGTGCTTTCCTGGACTAGGGTCTTCATCAATAAGTGTAGAATAGCAGGCTACAAAGTGCACATGGGAACTTACTGATTTTCTAATAAAAATAAGCAGCAGTGCTCTTCCGTGTTGAAAGATACTCCTCTCAACAGCATGTGGAGTGTATTATTTTTCTGATTAACAAGCCATAGGATGGATTTCTTCCCAAACATCTGATGCCCTGTGAATAATTTCCTTAATCAAAATGTAGATGCAGCTAGCACATATTTTACTACTGTTGCCACAGTACTGCATCTCATTGCATCTTTACTTAATGCATGTTGTGGTTTTGTTTCATTATCGGACTATATTAAGCAACGGTTGTTTTGTATTTTCCTTTTTCTAGATGGATTTCATGAGATGCAGTACAAATGTTTAGACTCAACCAAATATCAGGTGCCGAGCTGCAAATCGGGAAGGGAATACATCGGGGAATTGGGACCTGGAGTACATCATGTCCACCACACGAGTTTGAAATGGGCCTGGATCAGGGGCAGAGCTATGCAAATCCTGTTGGGTTTGGTTCACAATGGAGTTTGCAAACGATGCCGCACAGTTTGGTTTGAGTAGGGGATGGATTTGAACCAAATCTTTGCTTGGAAATGGAGTCTCAAAAACCACCTAGCCTAATTGTGTCCTCACTGCAGTCAATGGCAAAACCCCCATTGATTGCAAGGGGGATAGAATGGGGGCACTTATGAGAATCCCATCCCCAAGTTGTATAAATTCAGACTGCAAAGGAACCAACCCGTCCACCTGTCCCCCAACTAGTCACTTTAAAACCACAACCTCCTGCCAGCTCTGAACAGGCTCTGGGTACCCTTATGTACTTGCATGTCTCTTGTGGTAGAAATGAGATAGGACTTGATTATAAAGAGGATTTTTATCGAAACTGCTGGATTAAGGCAGACCCTATGTTTTCCCTTAGCTCTCTACTCCTAGAGTAACTCAGCTTGTCGCCAGAAAGGGTCTCCCGGCCTTCACCAAGGGACTGGTGAGGACGCTACACTTTCCATTGTTATCAGTGGTGCTCAATGGCGTCTGGGTCACCCCTCCTGAGTCTTGTATCAGAGGGTCTTCTGGAGAAGGAGAAAGAAGTGGCCGGACATCTCATCTTACAAGGTGGTAAGAAAGGGAAGTGCTTTCTTTCCAAGGAGTGAATGGTGGACTATAAATCATAGCACAGCTGGCAAGGTGCCCTGAGGTGCTCCCTAGCTATTAGATGCTAGAGACTGCGACGTTTCACTTGGCTAGCCGTGCTAAAGCTCATGTTGCCCTCTGCTACAAAATAAGTTGGGTCTCCTAGGGCTTGCTGTGGGGCTGGAGGGAAATTAGAAGGAGGGTAGTGGGGGAAGCAGGGTGGCAGGCCAGGGGGAGGATATCGGAGTAGGGTTCATGGATTTTCTGCAGTATGAGAATTCTTGACCCTAGGTTTACAGAAAGTATCTCTTCCCCCACCCTAATTCTTCTTTGACAATCTTATCCTAGTTTTTGGTTAGCTGTTAGAATGATTGAGACCCAGGCTCAATTTGAGTTTGAAATTGAATGAGACTATTTTTCAGAGCTCTGATCAATAGCAATTAGTTGTCTTGGTGACCTAACAGTGCTCAGTTTTCTGTGTGAAATGAACTGGTGGCCTCATTTTCCCAGAAGCTGGGACTGGATGACAGGGGATGGATCACTTGATCATTGCCCTGTTCTGTTCATTCCCTCTGAAGCATGTTGGAAGACAGGATAGTGGACTAGATGGACCACTGATTGGTCTGACCCAGTCTGGCTGTTCTGATGTTCTAGCAGAGATGGACCTATGCCAAAACTTTGGATCTGGACATCCTTGAATTTTTGGGGTTTTGAATCCAGACCAGGATTCCCCAGTTGCATTATGCAGCTCAAACTCATCTGTAATTTCTAAAGGAAAGATGGGCACCCAAGAAAATCCCCATCACAATGGGAATTGAATGGCACCTGTGAATGGGTTGCTTCTGCAGCACCCTCTTGTCATTCATCAGGGCATGACTCACCCAGCCATGGGTCTCCACTGGTAGGCTGCTTTCTCTGAGGTAGCGGTGCTTTCGCCCTCCAGCCAAGGCACACTTCAGTTCACCCCTTCCAGGGTACTATAGTCCAAAAGAAATCGGGAAGTAGAAAACCACAACTCAAAACAGGGCCATCCAACATACCTTTGGTGGGATCCCATCCTTCTATCAGGGTTTGCCTCCAAACAGTCCATGCTTCTACAGATCTTCTCCAGCATCTGGTCATCCCCTGTAGCAGGGGAGCAACTGTCCGGCAAGTTCCTTCCTAGGCAGCCCTCAACTAGGTAAGGTCTCCTCCTTTTAACTCCCATCTGCAGACCTGACATTTGTTGCAGGTGTAGTGGGGGCAGGCCAATTGGGTCCACAGTCTCTCATTAACCTGCTCATTGCCAATGTGGGATCTATCCGCCCCATCACACAACATTGTTGATTGACTCAACAGAGAGGGCACCGATTAAATAGAGTTTGGGGTTGAAGGAGAGCCTGCCCCTAGAGATGTCCCCTTTAAGCCCATTGGCAGGGTAATTCATGCGCTGAAGCTTTTGTGCTGCTAAACAGTATACTGATAACCTGGGATCTCGCACCAGCACTTACTGCACTTTATCACCCTGCCTGATATAAAACTATATTGTAATGAGCAACCTCTGATCAGCGTGGGAACAGGAGAAGGGCTGTTTGCCTCCCTCTCCCACTCCTGATTCCTCAGAGCCGGATGTGAAAGGTCTTCCAATTACTTATCAGTTAAGCAAATAAATACAGTGTTAGTTCAAGGACATTTAGCAATAAAATAAACACATCACAAAAGGCGCCCACCTGGTCAATAGGCTTAACATTTGGAGTGACAGATAAACTGAGCAAGTAACTGACAAGGCAGCATTCTGTGTTTGCAGAATAGTCGCGTGTTAGTGAGTAACTTAGAAAAATGGGCTTAGTTCGTGGTAAATTCATCCCTGTGTTGTTATATTGCTTCATCTCAGCAGACCTGCCCTTACCATGCTGCCCGTGGGTTTAAAGTGCACCTGATTTATCACTGTTTGCCCCATCACCAGCCTGAACTTGTCCATTACAGTTGTCATGGAAAATGACTCATTTGTGCCCTTGAAAGTCTTCCCCAGAAATCTTAGTTTTGTCACTCCATTGAACAGACATGACAGAAGGTGAGACTGTGCTCCATCAATACCGGGGTGGCCAAGCTGAGCCTGAAAAGGAGCCAGAATTTACCAATGTACATTGCCAAAGAACCACAGTAATACATCAGCCGCCTCCCCCATCCACTCCCCAGTCCCCAGCGCTTCCTGCCCGCCAGCAGCCCTCACCAATCAGCACCTACTCCCTCCTCCCCCCGCCCTCCGCAATCAGCTGTTTCACGTGCGCAGGAGGCCATGGGGGGAGGAAGGAGGAAGGAGGACATGTTACATCAGTTAGACTCCTTCTAGATGTACTTACACTTAACTCCCAAGACCAAAGTCGTAGGCATTGGTTGAGATCCCCTTCCATTAAAGCCTGGTCTACCATAGGAAATTAGGTCAGTCTAACAGAAAATTCCACACCCCTGAGCGATGTGGTTAAACAGACCTAATCCCTGGTGTAGACAGTGCAGCGTTCTTCCATAGACCTATCTACCACCTCTCGGGGAGATGGATTACCTTCGCCAATGGGAGAACCTAAATTAGATACTCTTTGAGCAACTGACTTTCATTCTACAAGTGCCCAAGGAAATTGGAATTGTTGTAACTTAATTGCTAAGCAGCAGGGAGAAGGTTTAAGTAAAGAGATGTCCACACCCTACATTAATTTATACTTCCTCGTATCTTTTATTGGATCAACTTCTGGTGTTGAGGGACAAGTTTCAAGCTTACAGAGAGCTCTTCTTTCTAATATCCTGGGATTGACACAGCTACTACAATACTTCATACTTCCTTGCATTGTCTTCTAGCTCCTCAACATGTCAGTAGCAAAACCTTAGATCCCCTTGGATATCAGCAACGAGGGTGCAAGTAACTCAAAGAGAGCCTAAGGAAATGCAAGGAAAGAGGAGGCAGGATTTCGAACATGGGCCACTGAGTTTGGGATGGTCTATGGATCAGTTATAGAGGCAGTAATAGAGTCAATAATTGTTGTCATTGGCCTCAAAAGAAGTCAATATATATTTATTAGTAATTTAATGATACAGGCGAGAATTAATGATCAATCATTCTAACGGCTAACCAAAAACTAGGATGAGATTGTCAGAGAAGAATTGGGGGTGGGGGAAGAGACAGCCAACCAGAGAAAAGATTGTAGACAAGGGGAAGTCCATGGAAAACTTCTAAATGGATCCAATTTAATAATTAAGCAGAGGTCATAGCTCCTTGGCACTGGAAGAAATAAACAGCCTGCATAATTTGAATACTTATTTCCAGATCACTAAGCTATCATTGCTGTGGTGAAAGCAAATGCCCACATCACTACCAAGTGGTGGTGCACTCCCTTTATAGGTCCAGTAACAGACAAGATATCTGAGTATTAGGATTAGAAGGTCATCCAATCCAATCCAACCCAACTCAACCTCCAAACAGATTTCTACCCCAGTTCTCTAAATGGCCCCCTCAAGGATTGAACTCACAACCAGAGGTTTCACAGGCTAATGCTCAAACCACTGAGCTATCCTCTCCCCAAAGGGCTTCCTAAAGCCTGGGAGTGAACCAGGGACCTTTAGATTTTCAGTCTAATGCTCTCCCAACTGAGCTACTTTGGCAGCTGAAAACTGGCTAGCCTTGTACTTGGGTTCCCTGCATGAGAAGCCTCATGGAAGTCAGCCAGTCTTATCTGGTTTGCATCTTTGAGAATTTCCTTCATTACTTACTGGCATCTGTCTAGAACGGGTTAGCTGAATCAGGGAGGTTCAGACTGTAATGAACCAGGACTCACTCTGGACAGATAAAACAGAGGCAGCAACAGCACTTTAGCAATCTGGGGAAAGGGAGGGAAATGAAAAGGATAATTTTTATTTGACAGACTTAGTTTGAAAAGCTACAGAGGCTAATGGGGAAACAATTTCCTGGTTAGCGTACCCGAACTAGCCCCAAAGTTTGTGATTAAACAATTTCTGAGAAATGAAAAGCCTTCTGCATGCAGGATAAGAAAAATACATTGCCGCACTATAGCACCTTCCATTTGAGGAGTTCAGACATGAAAGGCTCCATTCTCACCCACATCCTTGCGAGGAAAGGAATTATGACTATCCCTCACTTTTCAGCTGTAGGTATCTGAAGTGCTGAGAAATAGCTCCAACTTGCAAAGGATATTGACGACTTGGGTGCCTACATTTTTGGGTTCTTAGCTTGAGACGTGAACCTGCAAAATTGGAGACACCTAAAATGACTCTCCACCTTTGGTCTAAATGATTCACCCAGAGTCACACAGCAAGTCTGTAAAGAGCTAGGGATACAACCAAGATCTCCTGACTCCCAGCCCTGTGCTTTAGGCTAGGTCTACACTATGGCTTATGTCAGCATAATTTGTGTCATTCAGGGGTATGAATAAACCGCCCCCGAGTGATATAAGTTACACCAACAGAGCTCCTCCCACTGACTTAGCTACCGCCTTTCACAGAGGTGGGTTTATTATGCCGATGGGAGAGCTTGCTTCTGTCGGCATAGAGCATCTTCACCAGATGCACTGCAGTAGCACAGCTGCATTGGGGCTGTATGTGTGGACAAGCCCGTTGTCACAGACTGTCCTCTTCTCAAGAATTTTGATTAGCTCAAGGGACGCCAAGGCAATAACTTTCAAAGGAGAGAGGGAGGAAAAGTCCTGGAGAACAGGAGGAGTGCTGGAGCATTCTATGTGGTGGGAACTGGCAAACATCAGCAGAGCGTCTGGAAGGAAACTATATCCGAAATGGAAAAGGTTCCTCGCAGTGACAGGAGGGACCATGGCCCAGTTTACATGGTACTATGGAGCGTGGCCATTGATTGCACCATTGTGCCTTTGCAGAGTCACTGCCCAAGTCCATAGTGCAGCTTAGTGGAGAAAGTTCTGCTGTTGGTATCAGGGGCATAGACAGGGAGGGTTGAGCTTTTCAAAGGAAATGTGTTTTCATGTTCCAGGCCAGATTCACTCCCTACGTGGTAAATCACTGCGGAGCAGGGTCCAAGATGTAAACTGTGTTTTCAGTGTAGTCCTCATTTTGAGTGGGTCTCCAGACCACTCTCCAGGGGTCACACAGAGCTCCCCACTATGATTCAGAGGTAACCGCTTTGGAAGGGGTGGACAGCCCCAGAAAGGGGTGGTGACGTTACCCACCACTGTCCTGGCTTCCTTGGTTCCCTGTGGTCAGGCAGTTTGGAAATCCAGCCCAGAGCTGCTGGGAACCCAGCTATACAGTGCAGCTGAAAAACATGGGCCAGGTGAACCCAAGAAGGGGTGTGGCCATTCTAGTCAAGAGAGATGCTGATTGTCTCCAAGATAGCCTTCTCCATTGGAGCTCCAATGCTGATTGCAGTGAAGATTATGGACCTGGGGGGACAGGGAGTGGCTTCATATATATTTCCATAATTTAGTCTCAGCTAGTCAAGACATGCTTTCCCCCCCTTGTGAATGATTTAGACAATATATATGGTCAAAAAACTGAAACTGGACAAAAATATTTTTGGTTGCTGAAAATCAGAAAAGATGGTTTGTCAACAAAAATCTGATTTTTTTAGGAAAAAAAAAGTCATTTTCTCAAAAAGCTATTTCTATTAGAAACACATTTGGATGGTCCTGGGTCCCCACGAGAGGAGTGATTGGATGGTAGAGCAGCGTGTTGAATTACCTTACTCTGGAGATGCTAGGTTACGTGAATGGCGTCTAGGTGGCTGCCATAGCTGGCATAGATTGTAGCAGCCCTGAGGCTGCTCTAACTTGTGCTGGGTGCTAAACCAGCCTTTTGTTGTCCCCAGAATAGGGTGACGCCAGGCCACCTTCTCCCTCTCACACTGAATCCTGAGCTGACTGGATCTCACCTGGACTCCAGGACTTTACCCAATCCCACCAGATAATATCTGACCTTTCTATACCACTCTACCATCTTAAATGAATGGAGGCTTATGGCATCTCTGTGAGGAAGCAATCTCATCCCCATTTTAGGAAGGGGAAACTGAGTCACAGAAAGTTTATATAACTTGCTTACTGTCACACACACAGCTTGAATGAGAGCTGAGAACTGGACTGACTCCTGACTCCCATGCCTATGTTGTAATCCCAGATCATCCTTCCTGGCCTGACAAGTGAAACTAAACTTTAAATCTCACCTCGGTTCAATCATGTTTCAGAGAACACCACAAGATTATAAAAATGTATTTCAAACTTGGTACATTTTTCAAAACAGCGTCAGTTTTGTGCAGTGATTGCCAAATGCTGCTCTGTGTCCTAGTCTAGCCAATTACTCTGCTTCCCACCCGATCGTTACCTGTCAAATGAGCTGCGCGGCAACGCTCATCAGCTGGAATCTTTTAGTAGCTGGCAGGGCCTATTAAAAGCCATGTAAAATCACACACTTTCAAAACCAACACTTTCTTGAACATCAGGTTTTTATTTCTCCCGCCCCCAGACATCCAGGTGGCACACTGAGTTTGATGTTGGTTCCTGTTTCCTCCTTCTGGCTTCTCATACATTGTAATTACAGAAAGTATCAGAGGGGTAGCCACGTTAGTCTGGATCTGTAAAAAGCGACAAAGAGTCTGGTGGCACCTTATACTAACAGACATATTGGAGCATAAGTTTTCGTGGGTGAATACCCACTTTGTCGGATGCATCAGTATTCACCCACGAAAGCTTATGCTCCAATACGTCTGTTAGTCTATAAGGTGCCACAGGACTCTGTCGCTAATTACAGAAAGTATCAGAGGGGTAGCCGTGTTAGTCTGAATCTGTAAAAAGCAACAGAGGGTCCTGTGGCACCTTTGAGACTAACAGAAGTATTGGGAGCATAAGCTTTCGTGGGTAAGAACCTCACTTCTTGCATCTGAAGAAGTGAGGTTCTTACCCACGAAAGCTTATGCTCCCAATACTTCTGTTAGTCTCAAAGGTGCCACAGGACCCTCTGTTGCTAATTACAGAAAGTTACTTCTCGAATCTTATGCATTATTGAGACCTTGTCTCCCGCCTCTGCTATGCCAGCGATGTCAACCACAGTCACTCGTCAGTCCTGTTTTCCCTCAAGCCCCTTTGCATTTTCACTTCTGCTGCCCCATATTGCTTGGGAGGCGCTCCCCATAACAATCCGCAAAGCCATTCTATGGGCCCCTTTAGATCCCTCCTCAGAACTCCTCTTTGCTCTCATGTTGCAGAACTCTGGACAGTGGGTGGGCTGTGGGTGTGCTGGGTTCCATTTATTAAGCTAAATGGGATTGTTTCCCCATTTCCCTCTTTCTCCCTCCTTTTACTTGTTTGACCCACTTGCTGTTATCCCATCATGTGTACAGGTTGTAAGCCTTTTCGGGCAACGACTGTCTTTTTATTATACATGTGTGTAAAATACTGAGCATGTGGGCCTTGATCCGTAACTGGGGCCTCTAATCACTGTTGGGATTTCCTCCGAGACCTTTTTTTACATGGCTTCCCAAGAACTTAGTTCGACTCCAGACAGTGTCACTTAGGCATTTTTATTTGGCATTTAGCAAGGCTAGACTGATTTGCTCAGATTCAAGCATAGGGAGTGAGTATAGGCCACACCACATATCCAAAATTACACAGAAACCCTCTCCCTTTACATACATTTCCACATCACGTTACATTTACTCTACGTTGCATCACACGTTTTGGGATTAGCTTGGTTACTTGGCGGAGGAACCAATCCTTGTACAGCATGCTCTGTCCACATGCTGTCCTTGTACAACCTACTCTTTACCTCCTCCTTATGTTCCCGGATTATCTTGTCCATTGTAAATGGTTCCCTCGGGATTCTCCCTCTTATATTAGCTAGTTCAGATAGGTCAGTAAACTAAGACACAGACTATCTTAGTTAGCATAACATTCTGTTTTCAGCCTGCTAATCTATTTACCTCTCTAATCCTGTCTTCCAAGAAATGAGGCCTCCCCCATGTCCAATTACTCATGTCAAGCCAAGCCTACAATCATCACCATAATAATAATTGTAAATAGCAACTGCTCTATTGTCATTTTGCAGCCACAAGATCAGCAGGGGAATTTCCTCTTCAGCAATGGGAGCAATTTCATCAGAGTCCAGGAGATTAGAGCAAAAATGGCTAAAAGAGGATTAGATACCAAATCTATCTCTGCTTTCTGAGCATATCTGAGTGATAGGAGGTGTTCTTGCTGGGAGTGCAGGGAATAGACAATGAGATAAATTGCCGGCTCCTTTCATTCAAACATGTGGGGTTTTGAAAGAAAAAACATGATGTGAATTTCCCCATTGGCCTGATAACCGAGGAGAACACAGTCCTCACACGAAAAGAACAGCGAAAGTGATATGAGAGTTTTGCTTCATTCAGGGCTGCAGAATTGGCCTCAATTGCTTGACTTCCACCTGGTTCTGGGCATGACAGGGCAGTTCAGTTTTTGTGATCATCAACAGCTGGGCAGGCAATGAAAAAAGAAGAAGGAATTGAAAACGTTGGATTTGAAAAAAGTCTCATGAGGTTGATATCGAGCCCCCACTACCCTCTGGCCCCCCATTATTTGCCTGTTTCTCTGAAGGAATATTTGCTGAATGCTTCTTCGAAAAACATTGTGAAATTAGTTGCATGATTTATTCACCAACTATTTGTTGACCGGCTCCCACTCAGTCATTGACTTCAGCTGGGACTGCCACCAAGGAGACAACCATTTAGTGCCAAAGGAACGGATGCCTCGATCTGTGACTGCCTGAGCTGGGGCCAGGGTGAAGGCTTGCTGGTGGAGGTGCAATCTGGATAAGATGCAAATGATGCTAGTAGGATGGGGGAAGCATTTGGAAGACATGGCAAGGATTTTACCTGCCATTTTAAGGGCCGGATCAAAAACTCTGAAGTCAATGGTAGGTCTTTCCATTGCCTTCAGTGGGCTGTGGACCAGGCCTTTAACAGAGGGTGTGTGGCCACCATTATTACATGAGTTCACAATGTGGTGGTGCTGCAGGATTCTCAGCGGCTGCTAGATGATCACCTAGCAGCACTCAGGATGACTAGATGATGGCCACCATTCAGATGAGGATCTTGCTACTGTGGTGGCGAACCACGCCTAGGCCACTTCAAGATTGGGCTAGCACCCAGAGGCACGATGTAGACCTCCACTTTAAATCAGCTTGGGACCAGAAACTAGTGCGGAATGGGGTGGCTTGCTCATTAAATGAGCACAAGACATCAGTTCTCCAAGTTTACATCAGTCTGATGGGTTTTTTTAATAAACAGAACAGGTGCCCATTGTATGTAAATCAGTGAATAAGATGCTGGGTTTTGTGAGGTGGATGTATTATTACTATTTGTGTTGCAGCAGGGCTTAGGAGACCCAGTCATGGAGCAGGAACCCATTGTGCTAGGAGCTGTACAAACAGAACAAAAAGAACAGAAGCTCCTTTTCCCAAAGAGTTTACAATGTAAGTATAAAACAAGAGGTGGATACAGTCAGACCAATTGATGGATTACCAGGAACCAATTAGACAACAGTTTTCCACTAGCCATTATACTGAGACTATAAGCTTATTTCACACTAGATGGCCGCTGGATTGTAATAACTTTGGGGTCCTCATTTAAAGTCAGTGGAAAAGTTTCTACTGATTTCAATGGGAGCTGGACCAGACTCTTGGTTACTGCTAACCTTGGTTATTTAAATAGAATACCAGGGTTGGAAGGGACCTCAGCTAGTCCAACCCCCTGCTCAAAGCAGGACTAATCCCCAGACAGATTTTTGCTCTAGATTCCTAAATGGCCCCTTTGAGAATTGAACTCACAACCTGGGTTTAAGCAGGCCAATATGCAAACCACTGAGCTATCCCTCCCCCCAGGGATTTTGAAGTGAAAGGGTCCATAACCTATCACAGTCCTCCCCCAAGCAATTTTTTCTTGCTTCTGGTAAGAGGGAAGTTTGCTACTGACTCTTGAAATTGAACTGACATGACAGCTCCCTGAGAAATGGCACTACAAAGTATTTGATACAAATAATGTTTTCCGTTTAAAAAAGAGAGACCTCATGCAAAGAGTAAAAGCACGTCTGTGCTTTGCTTCCTCCAAAACACTTGATCTTATAAGTTAATCATTGAACTGGAAATCTCATTATATGATTATTAATCAGATGTGTTTTCTCCAACTCAAAAAAAGACGAAGAAAATAAAAAAAAACAGCCGGGAAAGTCCACTGGGAGATATTGGCATTCGAAGCAATTAAAAGAGAATGTGGAATTCTTAGTTTGTTCTCTCGCCCTGAAAAATGATTGACTAGGCACGAATCTCCCAGGGACTGGAGTGCAGGGCATTTATTTATTTATTTATTTATGAACCTCAACGCCTTCTGTTTTCTGCATGAAAATTAATTAATTTCCTACCTGGTGACCTTCACTGTATTACGATATGGGTAACCAATCAGAATTGAAAATGTTTGACCAGGTTAAGCGGCACCTCTCATTTAGCATTCCCACTCACGGAGGGAAGCACTTATTCCTTCCAGTTACATAACGTTTCTGCAGACAGACAGTCTGACAGCTGAAGTGTAGCCAGTAAATTTCTTTTCCATTAGTTGCAAATTGTACAATAGTATACTAAGGTAATTACACCATAAATCTTCTTGCCAGGAAGTTTGAAGCTGCTGTTTATACCCATAAAACAGCTTCGGTAGGAAATAAAAGCTATGCATTATAGATATAATCTTTCCGTAACTTTTTCGGGGTGGGCCAACGTGTTTAACTACAGTGCACCAGGGACAGCACTAGGGATTTTGACATTGCTGCCTTTTATAAGAGGGATAGGCTATGTTAATTAACCGGAGCTGAGTTGTAGTTGGCCATGTGCCAGCTAGTACATCACTGTTGCCAATAACCTTCTCACAAGATGTGCCATGAAAGCCGGCCTATACCTTGTCCCCTGTATCAGCTGGAGTTGGGGACCACATGGCCACTTGTTCAAAGCCTCTACTCTGTTGTACATACTTCCAGAGCACCTGGAGGAATTCTGGCTGACCCAGCCAGAATTCTCCTGGAGGAGCTTATGCTGCATGGCCCTTTATGTTTTTAAAATGCTTTGAAGATGTAGGGTGGAAGCGCAACGTGGTTAACTAAACAAGAATTCCTGTGCTAAAAGAATCTACGGGAACGAGGCCCCAATTTGTGTATTTTTCCCATGGTCTATTTAGGTTCATATAAAAAAGGTAAAGTTGAGAATTCTGATGCTTTACCTTACATAGTATCCCAGCTCCACACAGTGCCTGATTGTGCCAACACCAACACGCTTGCTCTGGCTTTCAGTTGCCTTGCAAGCTGCTGGGAGCATTGTTCATTTCCTGAGTGCACAGCAGAGCAGGACACAGCCTGCACCCACCTTGGTTTGCTCTTTGATTTAAAAATAAAAAGGTATGTTCCCTTCTGTAGAGGCTGAGTAGCACATTCCTTTCCCGACACTTCCCCTGAGTTATTGCCAGAGACGAGAGCAGGGTTTGTTACAGCTATGCCTTCTCCTGGTAGCCATCAGGCCTGGGTCTTAGCGAAAGCCACCGCTCTGAACACCCCGACACTTTGCGGAAATTCAGATAGGGAAACAGATCTTAAATACATGGCTTGGGCCCATCTGTAATAACGAGCCCCACCTGGTTTGGACTCAAGGCGCCAACATCTGAGTGTTTGTTTCATTTGTTAGAATACAGACATCACAACACATAGGAGGTGTGGATTTCACTTCCTTTCCAGAGGTACTCTTCAGCCCCGGGCTCTCTCTCACTCTGAAGATGTACGGGATAGCAATTAAAAGGGGTGGATTATTTCAGGATCATTAGGCTCTTGGCCTAGTGGTTTGAGGCAGTTGGGCAGAGCAGAGCATTGATGAGAGTGGTCGTGGGTTTGCTGGAGGGGAAGATCAAAGTATCCGGCAGGAAAAAAAGTCTGCATTGGGGTGAGGATTCCCCATTGCTTCTCCTATTTAGCCTTTTTTTCGGCTGTGCTTTGTTCTAAGCAATCAGCCTACGGCAAAGGTTTAGGGCCGCGATACAGCCCTGACGACAAAATAAATAAATAAACTCACAAAAGCAATGCAGGAGCTGGTGAAATGAATAGGCTGTGCCGATACCTATTTTGTTCTCCATGTAACTTGGCTGAAGCATGAGGCAGAGTAATTCATATGCCTTGTTGTAGTGTTGTGAAATGAAATGTTCCTGAGCAGTGATGTCTTGTTATGCTAGGCTTTCTGTTAAGGGAAGCTGAGCTCATAAAACAGGAGAAAGGGATCATGCATGCTCTGAGTGAACAGTGTGCTCTGGGGAATGAGCTCTGGAGGTGCCGCAAACTGCTGTTTAAACGTGAACAGAGCTGCTCTGGTGGATATGTTATGCTAAGTTGCTCCCCGAACTTTCACCACTGAGCATGGGTGTAGGGAAGGAGAAGTATGCAGGAGAGGACCTGATGCTGGAAAGTGGAGCAGGTTGCTTAGCCATCCCCAGAAAAGGAGCTGCCACCAGGCAAGAGGGAATATATCTATCTTGTAGCAGTGGTTTGTCATGGGACATAGGGTAAGAGACTTCCTAATTCTTTTCCTTTCACCATATTCCTCTTTTTGATTCTGTTTTAAAATGTCAAGTGTTTTGTTTTCTTCCTCCACATCCCCACAGACATGCAAATTACTGGATGGGCTTAAAGCCCTTGTTATTAACCCTTTCACTGCTGGTTCTTTCTCGGCACCGGCTGGGCTGTTGCCCACTGAATATCCCACTGAACTTGATGGGCTGTGTCTGGAGAGCTTGGCCGCATGGCAGGGGCACTCAGTCTGGATGTATATGAAACTGGCACGTTGTATGCAGAATGTTCTTGAACACAGACAATTCGTTCTTTAAAACAAACAAAAGGAAGTATTTTTTCACACAACGCACAGTCAACCTGTGGAACTCCTTGCCAGAGGATGTTGTGAAGGCCAAGACTATAACAAGCTTCAAAAAGAACTAGATAAGTTCATGGAGGCTATTAGCCAGGATGGACACGGATGGTGTCCCTAGCCTCTGTTTGCCAGAAACTGGGAATGGGCGCCAGGGGATGGATCACTTAATGATTACGTGTTGTGTTTATTCCCTTTGAAGCACCTGGCATTGGCCACTGTCGGAAGACCAGGGCTGGCTCCAGGCACCAGTGCAGGAAGCAGGTGCTTGGGGTGGCACATCCGGGTCTTTGGCGGCGGGTCCCTCAGTCACTCTCAGAGGGAAGGACTGGTCGCCCGAATTGCCACTGAAGAATGAAGCAGCGCGGTAGAGCTGCCGCCGAAGTGCCGCCGATTGCGGATTTATCTTTTTTTTTTCTTCGCACCTTGGGTCGGCAAAAAAGCTGGAGCCGGCCCTGCGGAAGACAGGATACTGGGCTAGATGGACCTTTGGTCTGACCCACTATGGCCATTCTTATGTTCTTATTCTAAAAGGACAACTTGGTTCTTTACCCGCATTCTATCTTATTACATTCAGTTGTGTGACAGGTGTGTTTTGCCTCAACGCTAACCCTAATGCTATCGCCTTGACTGTTCAGTAGCATTCAGTACCATTATTAATCTCCAGCACTGTGGTCTCTAACATTCTATGAAGCATGGGCTAGCAACCTGGATGGTGTCCCTCCTTCACTTAGGAAGCTGGCTCAGAAAATTTTGATAGGTAAATGTCTCTCCCTGGAAGCTGTTGCTGGTAATGGTGGCCGCACTTGCGTTCGCTTCTCTAAATCTCCTCATTCTCAAGGTTCTTTAGAGTACTTGTCACCTAAATTATAATTATTATGCCACTCTAATAGTCCAGAGACCTCTTAAGATGTCAAAGGGTTTTAGCTCAGAATGCTCTGAATGAGTTTCCATTCTGACACTACGCTCCCAGGAACTGCTTATTCTGAAAAATTTTAGCATTTTCTTTAATGACCTTTGAGATTCTCTTCTTCCACCAGGGAATTCTTGGCAAGTTTGGATTCACTTAATCTCAAATAGCACATCAATTTTTTCCCTACTTGTGAAAGGGTCACATTCCTGATCTCATTATTTCACTTACAACACGTTCCTTGAATTTAACTCCACAGTCACTAACTTTCTTTGACCAGTTGTGCATTGCTTTTCAGCTGGTGATCTCCTATAGAATTTAATAAGGAGAAAACCATTAGATTTCTATAGAATTTTAATAGGGCTCTATATAAATTACTTAACAATTGATAAAATTTAATCAAGAATTCTATCCTATTTATATATTTTTGAATCATTCTACAGAATCTTATAACATGGTTGTGATTCTCTATTTAATACTATTGGGCAGTTCCAAATACCTACAGAAATATTTTCATTTTCAGTTAAATTCTATTGGACTCTAACAGATTTATTTTTTAAATATCATCTTTTAACTGCTGGTAGGTCATTCATGAGAACATCTCTTTTACCTTTATTTTCTAATTTAACTGAGCTTGAGCCATGAATTGACTTGTACAATGACGAATTGGTAAACACGGTCTTATAAAGGATAGGAACCCTGGAAGCAACCTTTCTGCCCACTGTGTAAGGGACTGAAAAAATGATGGAAAGCCTCTCGATTAGCTCATTTATTCAGCATATGGACAAGGCATATACACATTTGTCACTGAAAGAGACTAAAAGTAGCTTTTTATTTGAATTCCATTCTTCTCCCTATCCAGAATCAATCTATGTCTTTGTCCACTTACGGCTCCGGGACCACTCTTCACGCCTAACAGAATCTTTCAGTCAAGCCTGGAAATCTTTCTGATAGTATTAGGCTTGCTGCAGGAATTACCAGGTGAAATTCTATGGCCTGTGTTGCACAGGAAGTGAGATGAGAGGATCGTAGCAGTCCCTTCTAGCTTTCAAATCTATGGGCCTAATTTTTATTTATACCCCTCTGGCAATAGAAAGGATTCCGAAAGCGGGTGTAGGGGGACCCACTTTAAGGCCCCTTTGCACTGAGGGCACTCAGCATCAATGACATTCAGCCCCCAAGACTCTATGAATTCTTTGTCCATCGAGATGTCCTACGGTATATTCTTCTTGCTTCCTCAGTTTTGAACCTGAGCCTCAGTTTTGAACCTGAGCCTCTTTTCGTGTCTCCGCTTAAATCTATTTGTGTGATTTTGCACTGATTTAATGTAGATAGAGGGGGAAAAAGTTGGGATGTGTTTGGATTCTTTTTCTTTGCTTCTTCTTTGATGAGTTGTTATGTTTTGCTGGTTTTGCCAATGTTGGGAGTATATATTTGTTAAGGTACAAAGTGTCCTTTGGGCAGAATGTGTCAAGGTAAAAAAAAATAATATTCGTGAAATATAATCAGGTCTTAACTGACAAACCAAATAGTTTGGTGTGAGTGTCTGTTGTGTACAGGAAAAGAAGCAATGAACTCAGAGAAAAGAGAGGTAAATGCCTATGTATTTCAACTGATAAGCATTCTCAATTCCTTTAAGAACAGCCAAATTCATCACAAATACTTTAATAATACCACTGAGATTAAGAAGGACGAAAGGAATTTAACATGAGATTAGCTATTAACCTGCATGAACCTAAAAAATAGCATAAGAAAAAGGGAGTTTCACAAAATAAAAATTCTCTCTTACTTCATTATGGTCCCAATGGCTCCTCAGTGACTCTGCAGTGTATATGAAAACATGCTGTACTTTAGTAAAGTAGTAAAGTACTTTACTAAAGTTTAGTAGACTGGAAAAGCAGTATTTACATAATTCTCTGCAACTGGATACAGAGAAGCAAAATGAAGTCATTCAACACAAGGCCAGTCTTGCCATTGTCTACAGTTGGGGGCAGCATACAGATACACAATTACTGAATCAGGCTATTTCCAAGTGTGGACAAAGACTTGATCTTCATTTCATGTAAAACAATCCTAGTGTTTTCAGTCTCTCATAATATGTAAATCCGACCAGACCTCTAACAAACATCTTTGTTGTCCTACTATGGAATTTTTCAGTCTCATGGCTCTTTGAAGCAGCAATATATGGAACTTTTCGTGTGGGGCTCCAGGGTCCACCTGCCAATTTTTGTCAAGTAGCAGGCTAGTGTGCTGTAGATTTACAACCCTGCCACACATTAAGTCTCCATATAGGCAACCCTTCAGTGACTGCAGTTGAAGAAATGCAAAAGGATGATTTGTTTCTCTCTATAAAAAGGGAAATAAGGACAAGCTGGGGAATTACAGACCAGTCAGCTTAACTTCAGTACCCAGAAAGATAATGAAGAAAATAATCAAGCAATCAAGTTGCAACCATTTAGAAGATAATAAGGTGATAAGTAACAGTCAGCATGGATTTGTCAAGCACAAATCGTGTCAAACCAACCTAATAGTTTTCTTTGACAGGGTAACAAGGCTTGTGGATAGGGGGAAGCGGTAGATGTGGTGTATCTTGACTTTAGAAAGGCTTTTGATACTGTCTTGCATGACCTCATAAACAAACTAGGGAAATGTAACCTAAATAGAACTACTATAAGGCGGGTGCATAACTGGTTCGAAAATCGTTCCCAGAGAGTAGTTATCAGTAGTTCACAGCAAAGCTGGAAAGGCGTAACAAGTGGGGTCCTGCAGGGATTAGCTCTGGGTCAAATTCTGTTCAATATCTTCATCAATGATTATGGCATAGAGAGTACACTTATAAAGTTCGTGGACGATTCCAAGCTGGGAGGGGTTGCAAGTGCTTTGGAGGATAGGATTAAAATTCAAAATGGTCTGGACACATTGGAGAAATGGTCTGAAGTAAATAGCGTGAAATTCAGTAAGGACAAATGGAAAGAAAGGAACAATCAGTTGCACACATACAAAATGGGAAATGACTGCCTAGGAAGGAGTACTGCAGAAAGGGATCTGGGGGTCATAGTGGATCACAAGCTAAATATGAGTCAACAGTGCAACACTGTTGCAAAAAAAGCAAACATCATTCTGGGATGTATTAGAATCATAGAAGATTAGGGTTGGAAGAGACCTCAGGAGGTCATCCAGTCCAACCCCCTGCTCAAAGCAGGACCAACCAGGGCTTTGTCAAACCGGGCCTGAAAAACCTCTAAGGATGGAGATTCCACCACCTCCCTAGGTAACCCATTCCAGTGTTTCACCACAGTCCTTGTGAAATAGTTTTTCCTAATATCCCACCTAGACCTCCCCCACTGCAACTTGAGACCATTACTCCTTGTTCTGTCATCTGCCACCACTGAGAACAGCCGAGCTCCATCCTCTCTGGAATTGCCCTCCAGGTAGTTGAAGGCTGCTATCAAATCTCCCCTCACTCTTCTCTTCTGCAGATTAAATAAGCTCAGTTCCCTCAGCCTCTCCTCATAAGTCATGTGCCCCAGCCCCCTAATCATTTTCATTGCCCTCCACTGGACTCTCTCCAAGTTGTCCACATCCTTTCTGTAGTGGGGCCCCCAAAACTGGATGTAGTACTCCAGATGTGGCCTCACCAGTGCCACATAGAGGGGAATAATCATTTTCTTCAATCGGCTGGTAATGCTCCTACTAATGCAGCCCAATATGCCATTAGCCTGCTTGGCAACAAGGAGACACTGTTGACTCATATCCAGCTTCTCATCCACTGTAATCCTCAGGTCCTTTTCTGCAGAATTGCTGCTTATCCAGTCGGTCCCCAGCCTGTATCAGTGAATGGGATTTTTCTGTCCTAAGTGCAGGACTCTGCATTTGTCCGCGTTGAACCTCATCCAATCTCTTTTGGCCCAATCCTCCAATTTGTCTAGGTCAATCTGGACCCTATCCCTACCCTCCAGCTTATCTACCTCTCCCTCCAACTTAGTGTCATCCGCGAACTTGCTGAGGGTGCAATCCAGCCCATCATCCAGATCATTAATGAGTGTTGTAAGCAAGACAATGAGAAATAATTCTTCCATTCTACTTCGCACTGATTAAGCCTCAACTGGAGTATTGGGTCCAATTCTGGGCACCACATTTCAGGAAGGATGTGGAAAAATTGGAGAAAGTCCAGAGAAGAGCAATAAAAATTATTAAAGGTCGAGAGAACATGACCTATGAGGGAAGACTGAAAAAATTGGGGTTGTTTAGTCTGGAGAAGAGAAGACTGAGAGGGGACCTGAAAATCATTTTCAAGTACATAAAATATTGTTACAAGGAGGAGGATGAAAAATTATTCTCCTTAACCTCTGAGGATAGGACAAGAAGCAATGGGCTTAAATTGCAGCAAGGGAGGTTTAGGTTGGACATTAGGAAAAACGTCCTAACTATCAGGGTGGTTAAGCATTGGAATAAATTGCCCAGGGAGGTTGTGGAATCTCCATCATTGGAGATTTTAAAGAGCAGGTTAGACAGACCCCTGTCAGGGATGGTCTAGATAATACTTAGTGCTGCCATGAGTGCAGGGGACTGGACTAGATGACCTCTCGAGGTTCCGTCCAGTCCAACGATTCTATGATTCTTACCAACAGTATCCATCATTATAAAAAATCAAAAATAAAAGGAACCAAAAAATCCCTGTAAGGACAGTTGAATCCCAATTTAAGGTCCTTATCCTGCAGTCAGATCCAGCCAGACCAATACGTGCACCTACATGGAGCCTGCAATGGCCCATCCACATCTATTCAATTGGGGTTGAAATATGGATGACTCCATCAAAGTTCCTATTTCCTTTACTGTTTGCACAGCCTGATGATCCAGGCCCTCTCTGCACAAGCAGACAGGCTCAGATAAAAGTTTCCACTCGTTACCAGGAAACCATGCTTAGCTTGTGAAGGGTTTTGGAGGCTTTACTTTAGGAAATTGTGGTTTTTTTCTCTCTCTCTTGCTCACTTACTGGGAATTGCACAGACTTTATATCTGAGGCTCACTCTGTTTTCTGATTCCATAGCGGAACCCAGCTGAATTGAATTAGTACTAAACAACTATGATGGGTTGGATCATAGAAACCTCCTTGGGAACTGCCAACTGATGTGCCAAGACTACTGTCCCTGCTTTCCCTGCCAGCCTGGGACTCCAGCACCCTGTCTTGTTGAGCTGGACACACCAGTCAGCTCCAACACAGACCCAAGGTCTGAACCACGTGCCCCAAAGCTGCAGACTTAACTGAAAGCAGCTCACAGAAGTGTTCCTGTCTTTAACACTCAGATTCCCAACTCCCAATGGGGTCTAAACCCCAAATAAATCCGTTTTACCCTTTATAAAGCTTATACAGGGTAAACTCATAAATTGTTCACCCTCTATAACATTGATAGAGAAATATGCAGAGCTGTTTGTCCCCCCCCCCCCCTTCCAGGTATTAATACATACTCTGGGTTAATTAATAAGTAGAAAGTGATTTTATTAAATACAGAAAGTAGGATTTAAGTGGTTCCAAGTAATAGCAGACAGAACGAAGTGAATTACCAAGTAAAATAAAATACAACACGCAAGTCTATGTCTAAGAAAACTGAATACAGATAAAACCTCACCAGTTCCAGTAAGCTTCCTTTTACAGACTAGTCTCTTCTAGTCTGGGTCCAGCAATCATTCACACCCCCTGTAGTTACTGTTCTTTGTTCCAGTTTCTTTCAGGTATCCTTGGGGGTGGAGAGGCTATCCCTTTAGCCAGCTGAAGACCCAATGGAGGGGTCTCCCAGGGGGTTAAATATACTTTTCTTGTGGCTGGAGACCCCATCCTCTTTCCTATGCAAAGTCCAGCTCCAAGATGGGCATGGGCAAGTCACATGTCCATGCATGACTGAGTTTCTTACCAGCCAAGCCACATTCCTGGGAAAGTTCCGATGTGGATTGGCATCTTCGAGTTCATTGTTGGCTTAAGTGGTTCTTGATTGGGCATTTAATTTGCACATTCCTTTCTCAAGAAGCTGACCAAATGCTTTACTAAGGCTATCAAGCAAGTATACAGCCAATATTTCTAACTTCAAGTACAAAAATGATACATTCATACAAATAGGAGGAATGTATTCAGTAGATCATAACCTTTACATAGATACGTTACATGGCATATGTGGCATAAAACATATTCAAGTTATATCGTATATACATTCATAAGCATATTCCCATGAAGCCTTATGAGGTACACCGTCACAACAACCTTAGATTGGCCTGCTCCTTTTTTTGGAGGGAAAAAAGGCACTGACAGCTGGTGTCATCTGAAGTCATATCAGTGCAGAGTTAAGGTCACTGAGATACCTTGATTGATACTAAAGCTGCGTGAGACAGTTGGGAAAGGTCTGAGCATATCTGATGAAGGAGGAACTTGTTGTTATTGAAAGTAACTTGTCGGGTTCAGAACACTAGCTTTACTAATGTTTCTAAGGCCCACATATCAGCACAATGGAAGGTTTCTTGTTTTACTGGCCTGATGTTACGTCATGTTAGTTGGGAACCACTTCTGACATCAGTGGCATGCGACAGGATAATTCACTGACATCACAGATGACACATACTGCGACAATAACTCAGAGCGTGTTAGTGGGTTGGATTCTGCTTCAGCCAGTTGATACTAATGACCTGCAATAATTAACAGACGAAAGGCTCTGTAGTTCAGAAGTCGGACAAAATCTTTCTGCCTATTTTGCCTGGGTGAAAGAAAATGTCTCTTGGCCTGGAGTGCATGCTTATGACTCCCAATCTAATTTAGGGCTTTCGGCAGAAAAGAACTTGCAGATGGATGCGGGCAAGATCAGCTTGCAGTAGGCTCCAAGAATCATTCAGGAATTCTAGAGGGAGGTGCTGTGGTTCTGAATCAGTGTCTGTGCTACTTTTGATTAGTGCTTGTGAGCAACAGAACGTAGCCATGAAATGAAGCCAATCCGATGAAGATCATGTTCCAATTTAAAAGATGTGACGAGGTCAGAGTTTTACAGATCAGCACAACAGGTGCAGCTGCAAAATTACGTGGCTCCCCATTGCACCCAAGCAGCTCCACTGTTGCATGGATAAATTATGCAATTACATACACAAATGGATCCTTCTTTGTGTTGTTACTCTATTGGCACAGGCAATACAGGGCTTGGCACGGCACTGGCCTCCACAGAGCCACACTAAAACCAACGTTCATAATCAGATACAATATGCTGCCGTCAAATTCCATTTCTCAGAGCACCTCAGTTTAAAGAACATTTCTTTTTTTTTTAAACACCTGAAGCTCCAAACCCAGTGCATAGTCTGCGGCTTGTGAATTTCTACTGAAGATGGGCCCAAGCTATAAAATTGGCACCTGTTCAAAGGGTTGCACAGATTTGGATCACATTGACAGATCTGACACACTTTTCTGGATCTATCCTCAGTCCCGGGAGGCACCAAAGTGACTGATGGAAGTTTTACATTTGAAGTGCTTTGGAAAATATACTGGCTTCTTGGTTGCACACACTGTACAGTTCATCACTATAGAGAGGTCCGGCTCCAGGCACCAGCGAAGGAAGCAGGTGCTTGGGGCGGCCAATGGAAAGGGGCGGCATGTCCGGGTCTTTGGCAATTCAGTGGTGGTCCCTCAGTCCCTCTCTTCATCTTTGAGCTGCCGCCGAAGTGTCGCCGAAGAGGAAGAGAGGGAGCGAAGGACCCGCCACCAAATTGCCGCCGAAGGAGGAAGTGGTGCGATTGAGCTGCCGCTGAAGTGCCGCCGATAGGCTTTATTTTTGTTTATTTTTTATTTGTTTTGCTTTGCCGCTTGGGGCAGCAAAAAAGCTAGAGCCGGCCCTGACTATAGAAAGTGCTTTTTAACCAGTATTAAAGAGACAAGGTGGGTGATGTAATATCTTTTATTGAACCAACTTCTATTGGTGAGAGGGACAAGCTTTTCAAGCTACACAGAGCTCTTCTCCAGGCCTGAAGAAGAGCTCTGTGTATCTCAAATCTTGTCTCTTTCACCAACAGAAGTTGGTCCAATAAAAGATATTACCTCGCCTACCTTGTCTCTCTAATATCCTGGGACCAACATGGCTACAACAACACCGCCTACATTGAATCCAGTATGACACTCGCTTATGTTGGTTTTTCTGTTGTCTGTATATCTGTGAGATGTGTTGTATTCATCATGCACCTTTGACCACTTCATCTGCACTCTGCCCCCCGCCCATTCCATCTCTGCTGGAGCTTAGTCTAACATTCCAAACCTCGGTGCATCTCCAAACAGCCATCATATATATTAAAAAACCCAACCAACCAGACTAACCAATGTTTCCCTCTGGAACACATAGCTAGCATGAAGTCTCCTGCTGTGATAAAAGACACAGTAACGCAATCCAAGTAGTTATTTGAACAGTTATTGGAACGTCTAAAAAGAGGTCATTTCAAACTCTATTCTAAATTATTAATTTATTATTATTATTATTATTATTATTATTACAGTACTGGCTGAGTGCCTCAGTCACAGACTAGGACCCCATTGTCCTAGGTGCTGTACAAATACAGGATAAAGACAGTCCCTGTCCCAAACAGCTTACAATTAGGAGAAGGTTTGGAGCATGGCATAGGGATGTTTTATGTTATCCAAACCCTTGGCATAAAACCAGTTTTATCTATTCTTTGCCAAGCCACTGTATGCTGCTAATGGACCCAAGATACAACAGGAGGCAAAAATCCAGCCTTCAGCCAGTTTTTTATTGTCATGCAGCACTATGAAAAGTATATGTTCATTTGGGTCTGTGGCTGGTACCATTGACTATATCATTATCTGGCAGTATGCTCCTGACGTATGTTCAGTTAAACAACATGAAGATTTTCTTGGTTGCTTTCAACTGTATGTCTGGGCATCTTTTCTTCCAGGGATTTATTTTGTGTCATCAGCCTTTACACCACAAAGTGTTCCAGTATGAGCTGTTTCCAGCCACTGTCCTACCAAATGGCCACCAGGTTTCAACTGAGTAAATAGAATGATCGTCTGTTTTGCAGTAAGAGGTATAATATTCATGGGATCCCATTGTTTAACCCTGATTAAAATGATTTCATCTGCAATCTTTGGCTGAAGGTTGATAACATGACACTTTTGAAAGGGTTGGCTAGCAGGGCTCTATATATTAACAGAACTACGTGTTTCAGATTAATTACACAGTGCAATGTTGAGAGGTTACAATCATCGTCCAACCATTTTCTCTGGTGTGAAGATGGATACTCACGAGAGGCCCATATATATTGCAAATCTGCCATGTTTTTTAAGGCCAGAAGGAACCAGTGTGATCATCTTGTCTGACCACCTGCCTAACACAGGAGTGTGGATTGTCTGGTACCTGTTCCCAGTGACAGACATTGTGATGTAACTGACTGTGCTTCTCCCTGCTCCAATGAGGATCCTTGTTCTGCAGACGGGAATTCATATGGAGGGAAAGCAGATGGTATTTCTCCTGACATCCTGCCTTAGGGCTGCTGTTGTGGGGGACGCTTCCTAAGGGATTGGGCACCCAATTACTGGGAACTGGGTGTCCAAACCTCTTGGGCAACTTTGAAAATCTCAGCCTTAATCTCTGTGGAAGCTCCATGGGCAAAACCCCCTGAAGAGGGATGCTTAATCAATGCATTCCATGGCCACACCTCCTTCCTGACCAGCACCACTAATTTGACGGGCCGCAGCCACACTGGCCTTCACTGTGTCATCATAATTCACCTCACCCCATCGGAGTTTCTGTGTCAGAGGCAATCTGCCAGGGTCTAAGCAGTAGACGTAGACATTGACCCAGGAGAGGATCTAGGCCGGCTTGTGTGTATATGGATGTGTGTGAAGGGTTAAAAGTTAGCCTATTATTCCTCCAGGCAGGATTTTCCTCATAAGTGGAGGCTGAGCACACGAGGCATTCCTGATGTTCTGGGCTATTTGCCCCAATGTTCAGTCTGCGATCCCGCAGTGCTTATGCAGCCTGCCTCGTACTAAGCGACACCCAGGGCAATGGAATCAGAAAGGCATTTCTCCTCCTCTCTGTGTTTTGTTTTATTAGATCAGAACATGTCCTTTTGTGGTAGCGAGCTATTTGAATCCCCGGGCTTTGACTCCCTCCCTGACACAAATCATAACCGTCTCCCCAGAAATGGGACACGCGACTCCTGCCTTCCTGCTGTAACCTTGGGCTCCAAAGGCAATCAGCATTAAGCACTTGGCACTGAGGAGAAAAACAAAACTACTGACTTACTGCATGTCTGCTGTCTTGGTCAGAACCTATTTCCCACACAAGCCAAAAGAGAGTGTTCTCAGCATTTAAGGATACAGGGCATTAGGCTTAAATCACGAAGAACAGGATGTGTCTGCTGTTTGCGAAGGCACATGTGTGTGGAAATGGTTCAAACCACGGGGGCAGATGCAGTCCCTCAGAGATCACGTCACCTTCTTTAACATTGCATCGGACACACTTGCCCCAGTTCAGGCTGCCAGACGTTTGCAAACATGTGACCCCCATTTCCCCCTTCCCCTTTGGAATGCTGGAGCAGACTCCAAGTCTGTTGAAGCCTCTTTCCATTGGCTCCAATGGGAATTGGATTAGGCGCAGAGATAGCTGCAGGCTGAACAAGGCAGGCCCCATTGTAATCGGAGAGCATTAGTGGCCGCTTGTTGCCTGCCCCTATCTGCACTCCTATGTAGGCACAGTTGTGCCATCCTGTGTATTCATGTGGTGCACACACTGGGCCAAAATCTAGATCGAAGCTTATTTCTAGCTGCAGTACTTATATGGCACTCGCCACAATAGCATCTGAGCACCTCTCAATGCTTTTATACATTTATCCTTTCAATACAATTATGTCCCTTTTATCGGGCTAAGTGACTTGCCCAAGGTCATGCAGGAAGTCTGTGGTAGAGCAGGGAATTGAACCCAGGTATCCCAAGTCCTGGCTTAGCACCTTAACCAGAAGACTATCTATAGGCAAACCAGCATTGCTGTCCACTCACATTCTGGCTGACAGCATCCCCATGCAGCACCTATCTTCTAGGAACCCAGCTTCTTCTTTCGTATGTGTCACAAGTCAAGATCTAGATTGTTCAGCCATCTAAAAGTTGTATCACCGAGGATAGCAAGGGGTTGCAGTGCACCCTCTAGTCTCCTAACTGTGCACTCCACCACCACACATTTGACCATTTATATATCTGCCCTGCAGGCACACTGTGAAGATCGGACTAAACCAAATGTCTGCCTTGTGGCTGTCACACTGGCCGTTCCAGTGATCGGCCCGTTAAGCCTAGTCCGGGATTTGCGTCCCAGGTTGCAAACGGGTAGACGTAAGTTAGAGCTTCTGAAATTCATCAGCATGCCCGTCTTCCTGACCCAGAGTTTGTGCCCCTCTGCAAAGACATAGCTACTGCCCCAGTACGCTGTTGTTCATCCGAGATTGGGACTCCGCACTAGATATGAGTGCACGAACGGCTGCCAGAACAGGATGTTGGGAAGTCAGTAGTGGCAAGTCATCAGGAACTGCCGGCGTGGTGTTTTCTTCTGGAGGTCAGCAGATCTTCTGGTAGGAAGTGTGTATTGCTTATCTGCACCTCCTGAAATCATTATTACCCTGGTGTGCAGCAGGTTGTTTTCCCATCTGCCAGAGCCCTCCATGCAAATGTAAAGGTGATGGCATCTCGTCGAAGTTGTCGGGGAGCTATATGAGCCAACACGTCTAAACTAGATGTTAATATGTGACTCAGACAGCCACCAATGATATAGGTGGTTGTTCTCAGCTCTGATTCAACAAGATGCGTATGCTGACTTCTGCCCCAAACCGCTGCACAATATTCCACTGGAGCGCCAGGACCATGGTTTGTAAAACAGTTGCCTCTGCTCCCCAGGAGGGTTCTGCTTGCTCCTGGATCTAGGCAGTGCGGGAGGAGATCTTTTTCTTAAGTGCTCTAGATGGGACCAGTATGTTAGAATGTGGTTCAGTTTGACTCCTAAATAAGTGAGAACTGGCTGGAAAGGAAGTGGCTGTTCCTCACCACACACTATAAGGGCTTGATTATCCAGGAGATTGTTCAGATGGAAGGTTGTTGCCACCATCTTTGACCCACTTAATGAAATTCTCTGCTGATGAAGATAAGTAGGCAGAGCATTCATATCCTGGCTGAGTGACCCTTCGATATCGTGTAGATTGTTACGCAGATCAGCAAGACAGATGTCATCCATGTATATGTACTTATAGGCCTTAGTTGTTGGCAGGTCATAAGTATATATGTTGAAAAGAAGAGGAGCTAGAACCGATCTTTGTGGGAGTCCATTACATAGACATCTAAGACAGCTCCAGCTTTCAAGATGAAGTTCTCATTCATTATCATTTCCATGATAAATAGCATTATGGGCTTACAGGGAATAGTCTGCAACAATTTGGCAGTCAGCCCGACATACCAGACAGCTGACAGATCCCCCACAATGGCACCAACCTTTTCGCTCTTCTTGAAGGCGTCTTCAATGTCCTTTGTCAGGAGAATAATTTGATGCTGGATACATTGTCCTCATTTGAAGCTAGCCCAAACAAAGAGCAGTCATGGTTCGATAATATCATTGGTGGGCATCAGAATCAGTCTCTCCATAAGCTTATAAGAGACACCAAGGAGAGAGATGGGCCAGTAGCAATTAGGATCTTCCAGCAGTTTTTCTGGTTTTGAAATGGCTAGGATTTGTGGGATGTAGTTGTCCTGGGAACATCAGTTGAGGAACTGAAGCAGTCTGCTTTTGAGTTTAGGTGAAGTAGGCACTCCATGTGAATATAATCCAGGCATGGAGCCTTTCCTGTCGTCATAAACTTTTAAGGCCTGGTCCAGCTCTTTGTCTGAATAAAGGAGCCATCCAGTTTGAATCCACATTAGGAGCCTGCCAGCTCTCTGTAACCTCAGTTTTGACCACATGGATAAAAGTCTTATCCAAGTTCTGTATGTGGCCGTTAGCCAATAGCTGGGATGTGTCCGAATTTACAGTGACTGGGAACTCTTTTTTGCTGAGTCTGGAATCTACATTAAGTCTTTTAATAGTCTGCTAGGCTTTCCTGCTAGAATGAGTAAAGTCCATCTTTTCAACTGTCACTCTCTATTGATTGTGCCTGGTTTGATTTAGCAGTTGAATGAGTTACTTGCTCATATTAATGACCTCCTTTTTATTACCAGCAGATTTGAATTCCTGGTAGAGCTTAATTGCCTCTGATGATCACCCAGGTATGTACTGTTGGTGGTAGCCTCTAAGGATCTATGCCTTAGCAGTTGCCTGAACTAATTTGCTGAAAGTTTAGTTGGAGTCATTTATATTGGCTGGACATGTCAAGTCCAACTCTGCCAGTTCACTGACAGACATTTGTAGTTCGCTTGATAGACCTCCCACAAAGCTTTCCTAAAATTCCATTGGGCCTTCCATAAGATGTTTGTTGTTGGTGTCCACAGGCCCATGGGGAAAAAGACAGATGAGGCTGAGACTCTGGGAAAGTTTCAAGCACTATCTCCTCAATGACTTCTGGTGGCAGTTGCCTGGAAGATGAAAAGGTGATATTAGATGATCCTGTTGCCCATTTGCTACCGTGAAAAGTTGGTGTTTGCTTTGGGTCACAGAGGAGTTGTAGGTTAGCGGCTGATGCCCATTCCATTAGATTTTCTCCATCTGGATTGTTGCCAGTATCCCCAGTTAGCATGGTGGGAATTGAAAACACCACAGGAGATGGAAGGACCTGGAAAGGTGGGCAGAGCAGGGGTTGGCCAGCTAACTCATAGAGGCTTGTAGACATCAATCAACAGAAGCTCATTCACCTTTATTGCCTGCCATTGTACCATGTCATTTGGATCAAATATCGACATAGTGACAGTGAACAGCCCTTCTTTAACGTAAGATGCCATCCCATAGTACTTGTCATGGTGGTGAGCCACAACAGCATAGCCTGGGACTGAAAGTTGCATATCGGTGGTGAAGTGCACCTCCTGAAGCAAGATGACATGTGCTTCAAGGTTTGTAAATAAGTGGAGGAGGATATATCTTCTTTGCTGCCGATATCCGCTTGGTATTGAAATGCACCATCTTGAGAGCTGCTCTAGTGCTAGCATTTGCAGTGCTGGGCCTGAAAGGGGCCTCAGTGGAGGACGGCTCTTTTGGGCTGATTGTCCTTAGAATGTGAGTCCGTGTTCCACACTTTGTCTTCTTTCGTTTTGCTTTCCGCTACTCACAGAAGAGAAGGCAGTAGACAGGTCCTCTGGAACAGAACTAATCTGCATGTAGGGATATGTGGAGGTGCCATTGCTGGGTCAGGGGTACATACACAAATTTGCACACCATGAAATGTATCAGAAATAGGAAGTCTTGTGAGAATCAGTGGGTACATGAAACTACCAGGGATTAAAGGGAACCCTAAGGAGGACGAGGATGTGGTAGAGACGCTAAATAATTTTCCTTCCATCAGTCCTTCACCTTGGGGGATGTCGTGGACAGATCGACCCCAGACCTGCCAAAATCTGTCCATCTTCACGAATAATAAGTGGACAAAAGATGATACAGAAGTAAGATTTTTACAGTTTAATTTACACAAAATTAATTTGCACAAAATAGAAATGTGCAATTTGTGTAGACAGTGTCAGGATCTGAGGACAACAACTGTAAAATATTGCTGGAAGTACCAAAAGGTTCCTGACACTGAGATTATAATGCCCTGCCTATCTTGTTTTCTGGGAGCAGGGCATCATGACTGGAGCTCGTTCAGAGAGTTATTGGTCACAGACTGCTGTTTCAGTCAGTAACAAAAGAGAAAAGTATATTATATAAGGCCTTCTTCTTCTCTCTCTTACACTGGTGTAAATCAGGCATAACTCTAAATCAGTGGAGTGACACCAATATCCTGATCTAAGTGAGGAGAATCAGGCCTTTATTATTCAGTGTAGAGACAGAAAGCTAAAAGAACAAGCAGTGACTGTGAAACTGGGCTTTTACTGAAATTTGCTAGCATGAAGCTTTGAGGTATGGAGAGTTACACTGACTTCAGTGCAACTTTGCACTGCAGGGGAATCAGTGTTATCAGATCTTAGTGCAGGATCAGGGACAAAGACTAGAATAATACTTTAGGTTTCCAGGATTTTGGGGATGCCCACGTTACTAGCGAATGATTATGCTACAAGCCATTTAGCAGGTCATCCCAAGCAAGTGAAAATAAATAATTGAATCCATTCCTCATTTTTAGACATTATATTTTATACCATGTAAGGGCAGGAAGCATCAAGGTTTGAGGAAGGAAAAAAAATATATGCAGCCAGAGCGCTAGGCAACATGAGAAGGGATGAAGCTTGAGTTTGATTTAAAGGGACGGGCTGTCAAAAACTTGTAGGCTGTAAATTCTGATTTTGTAAATATTAAAGGGAAAGGGTGATAAGGGGTAATTTGCAAACTCTAATATGACTCTTCATGAATGTGTCTGCCGTTTCAGTGTAAACAGATTTGGCTATTTAAACATACTCCCACATTGCAGCACTGGGCTAAGAACAAGAGGAGATGGTCCATCTGTTGGCACTGCAGGAGCTAAGTGAAAAATGCAGAATGTAAACCAAGAGCATAAATGGAGGGAGAGGAGACTAGGGCTATCTGTTTTCTATATACATAATCAGTTTGTTCTCTATACTAACATATGTATCAATAACACATTGTAAGGTTTATATGTACTATTAATATATAAGAATATACATATTACATTGTTGCCTCTTCTTCTGACACTTGTATCTCATTCTGTCAAATGCTATGTCTGGAGACTTGCAAGGTTCACAGGGGAGGAGAAATCAGAGAGGTGGACTCTGGGCATATTCTAAGTGTAACTTGTCTTATTTACAAATATACACCAGTCCCAGAACAGGGGAGGTCACAAAGAGCATGCAGAGTGATCCCTTTGTTTAGGCAACATCAATGCCTGATTCCCAAGGAGCACCTCAAAAATTGACTCTATGATATGAAATACAATAATGTATCTTATTTTGGTCACAACTTACTGTACTCTGTCCACGTGTAAATGCTTTGATTTGAATACAACCTTCCTGTACAAGGTTCTATATAACATCACATGAAAACAACCATCAGTTATTGAAATTAGTATCTTGGGGCCTGACATTCTTCTGGATCGTGGCATCCGTTGGTAGCTGGCTTACTGATAACCTGGGGAGTAAGAATTGCCTTGTGCTCCTTTGAACTTCCTAGTTGTGTCTAGTGACCGAGTAGTTGCATTTATTGCTAAAGGACAGTATTAAAAAATGTGTATAGCAAATGAAAATAATTGTTTTTCTTCTTTGGTGTCTAGAAACAAACAAAACCAAACGGAACTAACTTTATAATTAACAAAAATTAGGCTCAGGTAATAATGAACGATGTGGATCCATATTCCATACTATATTAATCCAGATCAGATCCTAGATACAGTGATGGAAATCTGGCATATCTTCACTCAGTTTTCTGCAGTTATGGCAGATTTACACACTGAAATTGAGATCAGATGCTGGCATACAAACTTACAAATAATTCAGGAAAGTGCATAAACATGTGCTGAAAGCCCATGGGTTTCAATAGGGGTTAAGCACATGCTTAAAGTTAAGCACATAGCCAGATTTTCAGCAGTCAGCAGCTCCCTTCATTCTCAATAAGAGCGGCTGGGTGTTGAGAACTTTGGAAAATCCTGAATAGGGATATTTTCCTCAATCAAAAAGAACAGGAGTACTTGTGGCACCTTAGAGACTAACAAATTTATTAGAGCATAAGCTTTCGTGGACTACAGCCCACTTCTTCGGATGCATCCTCAATCAGGATGTAAAACTTCTAAAGCAGAAACCATGGCTAAGAAATCCAACTGAGGCTTTACCCCAGAGTCAGTGCATTCTGGGATCCTTTGCGAATGATCCATCAGTTCTGTGTAGACCCCCATTATTATTATGTATTTCATTAAAGCTATGTGTTCTGTATATTAGTACATTCATTAATATTTTTTGGTAACTTGGGACAACAACATTTTCTTTGATAAGGTTTAGCTTAGCATAATTCTTCTCCAAGAAAATTTTAAATTGAAGACTGGCCTGTGCAGTGAAGTTCAGAACTGGAGTGGGATTTCCAACTTTCCCGAAGCTTATGGGTGTGTAGTCTGTAATTCTGGGGAGAATCAAGGAGCGATTTCACTCTGAGTTAAAAATCTTTAAGGTTTGCTACTATTCAGCAATATTGTATCTTCATTGATTTCAACACAAAGGTTGAATCCATCTATTACATAGCAGCAAAACAATGAGATTTACAAGTCACAATGTGCTTCCTGACTCATAACATTACTAATCAAAAGAAATAAAAATAAATATTCGGTATGGGAACTCAGAAAATTGTGCTTAAAGTAACAGAGCTCAGCTGTTATGAGGATGGGCACCAACATAAGGACCTAGATAGGAACATAGATAACTTAAACACAAACGGTTGTTTTTACATTGAAAAATGCAATACAATCTTTGTTGCACTGCACATGAAAAGAATGATCACGTGTTTTAACAGCAACATCTGGGTACTCGGTAGGAATTCCAGGACTTGCGTTTGCTTAGATTTTCTGTAAATTATGATCTTGAGAAAAAAACTGAGCAATTTAATTCCAATATTAAAAACCATTCCAGAAATAAACCTCCTATGATTTGTAATTGCTTTCTAAAGTGATGACAGCTTTACTGTTTCTTGGGAAAACAAATAACCGGCACTGGGTAATCAACACTGATCATGCTGTAATTTAGATTTGAGGTCAAAGGTTAAACATTAGTTTTTTCTTGTAAATACGGGAACATAGTAATTAAGCTAATTTTTCTAAATATAGGTCCTGCATTCCTAAGAGGAATTCATGGAAGGACACTAGCCTATTAGGAGTCAAAAATCAGATTCAACTGTGCAAACTATAAAAAGAGTACAGCAAAATCCAGTATTTGTTTTGTGCATATGAAACAGCTGGTTGTAAGTACCCATAGTTAACTAGAGGAACATGTTCATCTTTTGGAAGAACTTTACTTAGCTTTAGAATTTTGGTGAAGTATCTAGACCTATCTGTGAAGACCATCTATAGTGGAAATCTAAATGGGCTCTGCAGTAATGAACTCTTGGGGTAACAGCTGGTTTGCATAAACATGCCATATCCACTTGCCCAAGATTAACTGTGTTAGGGGGTAGCAATCCGGGCAATTGCCTGGGGCCCCACACCACAGGGGCCTCCGTGAAGCTACATTTCTCAGGCTTTGGCGTCAGCCCCGGGTGGCGGGACTCAGGGCCCTGGACTTCAGTCCCTTGCAGTAGGGCTTCAGCTTTCTGCCCTGGGCCCCAATGACTATAACGCTGGCCCTGCATGGTGGACCCCCTAAAACCTGTTCATGGCCCCCCAAGGGACCCCGGACCCCTGCTTGAGAACCACCATTCTAAAGCACAGTTAAGGCTAAGTCCCATCTTTACGTGCCAGAGTCAATCTGGGTAGTACATGGAGTGAAATGGTGCAAGATAGTCTTTGCTAACCAGAGCCATCTTACTGACGCAGGCAAGTCAGATGGCTCAGAGATGGTTTGGGTAGGGGATGAATACATGGTGGGTATACTGCAGTATACACAGGGTGGGGAATACCAGTCCTGCTCTTCGCAGCTGAAGCACATCCTCTTTGGACTTTGGGGGACAGAGCTCTCTCTTGTGGGCTCAATGGTTATCCTGCCATGCTGCCATGCTGCTGGGAGTTGTGGCAAGGAGAGGTTCTCTATGCCCTCTTCCCCCCTGGTCTATAGCCACAAAACAGTGCAGAACCTGGCCCTGAGGGCTTCTGCAAGTTAGGTTCTAAAGCACTGTTTTGGACTAGGCATGGTGTATGGGTAGGGGCTGTCAGAGAGACCTTCACCAGCTCTGCAAACCCAGGCCAGAGTTCTCCTGAGCACTGACTATCAAACTGTATGCTGTTTTTGTTATGAGGGCAGAAAAGGCCTTCTGAACTGATTCTTACTTATGGTTTCAAAGCCCTGTCTGATAGGATGAAAGCCCAGTTTATTAACCACTGCACCTCCTCCTTCTCCTCTCCTCCTTTCTTCTCCATCTCTGTTATCCCCTTTACTTCACTGTACTGTCCCTGAAGAACTCCCGTCCTCACCAGAAGAGTTTAAAGTTGACTTGGAACACCTTGTTCTGTTGGGACTCCTGCCTCTGTAAGAACTTCAAAGCTGCTGCTTAATTTATATTCAAGCTTCCAAGTACTGAACAGAAGAGTTAGATAGATAGAGGCAACTTTTTTCTGGGTTTTTGGGTATAAACTTCAAAGTTACAACCTACCGCACTTCGGCACTTTTATGTTTCTAGATTCACAGATAAATGAGTTTGGATCTGTGAACTTACTGAAAAGTTTCCTCAGACAAATGACTAAGAACTTCAGATGATTTTCTTCTTTTCTCTTACTCCCCTCTTCTCCTTCCTTTTGTTTTCCTTCCTTCTCCTGTCCCCTTCTGCTCTCTTCCCCCTTCAGAGAGGCTAACAGTTCAGCATGCATCATGCATCTGATGAAGTGAGTATTCACCCACGAAAGATTATGCTCCAAAACGTCAGTTAGTCTATAAGGTGCCATAGGACTCTTTGTCACTTAGTTCAGCTTTGTGTTCGCTGGGTGTCTTGCTGCTCCTACATGGAATCAGAACTTCAGCAACTTCTCGGTAACTGACAAGAAAAGCAAGAGAGAAAACAGAGCAAGGGAGCCCCTCCAATGTAATTATAACAACAGCATAGTTCAGATCCCAGAGAGCCCTCCCAGAGAGTCTGGGTTCTGAACAGGAAATATAGGGTCTGATATTGGTCTCAATAACACTCATATCTCCATGGACCTCAATGGTGTGACCTCTGATTTATATGCATGTGAGAAGAAAGTCAGGCCCAGAGGCTGCTCCTGTTCTGGTAGGTTTAGACTGATGGGCCATTTTGTCTTCGTTCAGATTGAGGGATTTTCAGGTGGTTTCCCCTCTTCTGGAGGGTTAGAAAGATTTCCTCATGCAGCTCTGCCTTTTGTGCCAAAATTGCATAAAAATTTCATAGCACCCTTCTGAAGGGATTTCTGTGTTACCCAACCCATTCTAGAGTGAAACTTAAGTGCTCAAGTCTATAATGGAGCCCCAAACTCCCATTTGTTTACCTGTCTCCCATCTGCTCCTTATCTCTAAAACACACCTCCACCCAACATGATCTCAGCCAATCCTCTGCTCAACTCCTGACCACTGTGGTTTCCTGCCTTGAGACTGCTTTCATTTCATCCCTGTGAACTTTAATCCTAACCGTCCACAGTGTGGCCATTTGTCTCCTTACCTGTGCCTGGAAATGGGAACGTGTAGCTACATCTCTGGAGAATGTCCCTAACCTGTTACCCATTTTGGAATTTCCCTCTTAGAGACAGATTGTGAAAGATTCTCACTCAGGGGCAAAGGGACACTCAGGCAGCCTTCCCCACTCACGCACAGCTGGGCAAGGACAGTTCATTCCTTCTCCTTCCTGGGCAGCGAGATGCCAAAAAGGGGTGTGAGCACATAACCCTGGCTCCCCGCCCTCCCGCAGTTACTCATGGAACGGTATTGTCAGGGTGAGGAGCCATGGATGGAGCAGAGGGAGCAGTGCAGTGTGCAATATTCTACTCTGTTCTACATAGGTTATGATGTTGCTTATCAGCCTTAGCATCTGAGCACCTTCCAGTAGCACATTAAACACTGAGAACAGCCCAGGCACGTGGAGAAGCTGAGTGAGAGAACATGCCTACCTGAGGCACTGTCTACCATGAGGCGGCCTGGCTCTTTGTGACTTCCTGCTCAGGGGTGTCTTCACCCTCTGCCAATCCCATCGCAAAAGAAACAATCATTTCCTCTTCAGCTGAGACTCCTAATCTTTTCTCTCTCTAAATCCTTCTCAAGACCCACTTCATTTGCTGCAGCTGTGGAAATCTATCAGCGGATGAAGGTTAGAGTAAGGAGAGTGCAAAAACCCCAGCAACAAACATTCTTGTCTATTCATACATAAACAATGGTACATACAAATGGTGCATAGTTTGATGTTTCTCCCTCTCCCACCCTTTGTACGGGTTTTCTTTTGTTACATTATAAGCTCCTAAGGGCAGGGACAGTGTCTACATCTGTTTTAAACACAGAAACAGTGATACACTGTACATCTAAATACACCTCTACCTCGATAAAACGTTGTCCTCGGGAGCAAAAATATCTTACTGCGTTATAGGTGAAACTTGCTTTGATCCACCGGAGTGCACAGCCCCACCCCCCCGGAGCACTGCTTTACTGCGTTATATCCAAATTTGTGTTATATCGGGTCGCGTTATATCGAGGTAGAGGTGTATCTGGAAACTGGCGACAAGAAGAGAGGCAGCTGTACTAAAATAGATTACGAAGTAGCCACATTTACCCTCTCGTGTGTCTGTGTTGAGCTCAGCCATGGGAATGGAGAAGTAGTGATGGTAGTGCCATGGATTAGGGATATTAAACCTTGGAGACTCTTCAGTGTCATGGTTTGTTAGAGACTGGACCCTGGGCGGTTAAGCCTTGTGGTCAGCGCAGGAGCCAGGAAGCAGATCCAATCCAAGGATCAGGGCTGGAGTCAGGAACCAATAGCCACACCAGGAATCACAGCCAGAACCAAGTATCAGAGCCCGGATTGGAAAGCGGTTGCCACACCAAGGATGAGAGCTGGAGTCAGGAACCAGGGCTGGAGTGAAAAGCCCAGAACCAGGAGCAGTTGAGTTAGCAAAGATGGAGCAGGAGCAAGGCTGAAGACAGGACTAGGAGCAGGACTGGCTGGAGGAGCAGGCACAGGGAGGATCGCAGCTGCAGGCTGGAATGCCCTGAGCAGCCAACCAGCTGCCCTTCTTGACCCATCGGGGTTGCAGTCAATCAGGTTGCCTGCTGCAGGTCAGCTGTGCTTGTTGGGTTGCCAGGATACTGGCTGTGCTGAAGACCCTGATCCCTGACATGATTTTAGGTTTGAAGACCTCTGCATTACCCAACTACAGGCAGTGTTCTAAGTGATCAGTGAATGTTTGCACAGCACTTTGAAATGAAAAGTGTTATATAAATGCTGAGCGTTATTGGGGCCATAAAAGGATGATCCAAACCCCAGCTTGTTATGTTCTAGAGGGCATCCCCTCCTACGCCTTCATAACAAGTAGAGACACGCTTCTTTACAAGACAATATTAATGATGGCCACGAGGAATGTTTGGCTTGTTTATGCTTCATTAATAGAATGAATTGCAAAATAGGATTGGCCAAAAATGGAGAAAATTTTTTCACAAACTTTTTAAAATTGGTTTTTGTGAAAAGTTTTCATTGAAATTTGTATTTGTTCCAAATATTCAAACTGCGCCGTACGTTGGTCAAAAACCAGCAAAACAGCTTTGCGACAAATTTCCCCCAAAACATTTCCTTTGAAATTTCATAAATTTGAAATGCCTCTGTATGTGTGTACTGACCTGTCTTCTAAATGTAGGTTTAACTGGGCACCTTCCTGCATATTCATTTTAAAAAACAAATAAACAACATAATGCAAATTATGACTATATTTATTTAGCATTGTAAAAGTGTGCAGCATTTTGGAGAATTATTATTAGTTGTACAACGGTAATGCCAAGAGACCCCACCTGGGGCTCCATTGTGCTAGGGAAACACAGCAAGAGACAGACCCTAGTCCAAAGAGCTTAAGATAAAGGGCGGGAGAGAGGAAGTATTATCCCCACTTTACAGATGAAAAACTGAGGCTTAACAGAGAGGATAAGCGACTTGCTCAAAGTCAGACAATGGCTGTGTGCCAGAACTGGGACCTGAACTTAGATCTCCTGCAGGCCACTCCAGTGCCTTAAAATCATAAAATCATCTTTTCTCATCCTTTACAAGACAGAGCTGAGACGTATTCCCAGTTCTGAAGCCCTTACATTCCAATTAAGACAAGATAAACAAGCATGAGACAAAACATAAAACAATGGTTCAGGAGGGTGGGTGTTTATTTTTGATGAGCATTCCCTGAAGAGGTGCACTTTAAGAAAGGATTAAGGGACAAGAGGAAGAAGCGGTAATTTCCATTGACATCTGTGCTGTAAACTAGGAGCACACACAGTAATCTAATATTGCCAGAGAGAAACTTTGCTCAAAAGCCATACAGTAAAGGCAATTCTTTTGTGTACAGCATGAGTGCAGTATTTCTGGTTTGCAGAAGGAAATAAGTTAATATATATAAAAAAAAATTGACAACACTGCCAATTTGACAATCCTCTGCAAAAAGTCATTTCTGCCAGCTGGCACAGCTGTTGCCCCTCCCCCCGATTGAATTGGGTAAACTCAATTATAGTTATAATCTGCTGCACTGAAAATGGAATGGTCTCTTCCAGTCGGAGCTCAAGGAGGCTGAACAGTGATTCAGTGAGAACAGGCGCGAGAATGGGTCAGAAGCTGAGCTTGTTGTGTCCAAGAACTCTCTGGGCAATAGCCAGTCAGAACGGAGTTTTAATTATAGCTAATCCGAGTGCAGAGGTGATGGATGGAGCCTGTTACTTGAGGGTGTTAATCTTGGCATCCTGGGCAAATAAATTATAAGGCCAAGGACTACTGCCCTCAAGAAATATGTTCACTGCCAGAGATGACCTGTGCCCGCCAATAGTGGGGTGGAGCAGAGTGAGGGCAGCCCGCTTCAGCAGTGTTACTGAGCATGCTCAGTCCGTGTGAGCATGCTCAGTAAAAGCCAAGCAGCAAATCTGGCTGGGCACGTGACCCCGCATGCCCCCCACCATGTGTCACCTCTGGCCACCTCCACTTCTTAACCCCTCCTCTCCATGTCACCCTGCCTGAGTGCAATTTTCTCTGTAATCCCCCTCTTTCCTTTCTTCGGGTGGAAGGCTTAGCCCTCCTTCGTGCCTGCTTTTAGTCACATTGTCTTTAATATCTATGGGTAGGTGGAAGGTAAGGGAGGGGTAAGAAACCACCTGCTTGTGGTTATAGTGAAGAGTGGTAGCCGGTTAGGGTGAGGAATTTACATAACCATGGTATGGTTATTGAGAAATAAGTGTGTGATGATTATGCAAATCTCTCTTCTCTGATATGGTAATAGCTTCCAACCAGTCAGAGTGCCAGTATTCTGCATACCATGTGCCTACCGATAAATAAGCAAATCAGCCCCTCCATCAGCCCCAGTGCAGGAGTTTACATAACAGTGATGGGATGGCAGCCCATACAATTGACTGCAACTATTCAGGTTCAGTTAACCATCCTATAGGGATCATTCATGCAAATCCTTGTGCTCTAATTGGCTAGGTCAGAGATTGGGGCGGTAGCAGCAAGTGGAAAGAGGTATGTTTATGGGGGGAGGGGAATGCGGGGAGCAGGGCCGGCTCCAGGGTTTTTCCCGCCCCAAGCAGCGCCAAAAAACAAACAAACAAACAAAAAAAACAAAAAAAAACAAAGCCACGATCGTGATCTGCGGCGGCAATTCGGTGGGAGGTCCTTCGCTCTGAGCGGGAGCGAGGGACCGTCCGCCGAATTGCTGCTGAATACTTGGATGTGCCGCCCCCCTCCGGATTGGCCGCCCCAAGCACCTGCTTGGCAAGCTGATGCCTGGAGCTGGCCCTGGCAGGGAGGAGGCACCAGGCTTTTGGCAGGGTTGGAGATGAGAAGGGTGCAGAATCAGGCAGAGGTGGAGGTGGGGAGCAGCGAATGCCATGAGAGATTTTCCTTGGGAGGAGGGAAAGGAGTTGGACTGGGGCATGGTCCAGGCGTGGGGCGATTAGCAAGGGGAAGTTGTGGGATACTGAACAATGTGTGGGGAGGGAGACCAAGGGGAAGTGTGACGGATATTACAGTCCCATGCAGTGTATTTGGGAACCATTGTATTACATTTATACCCTGGGGTATAATTCTGGGGAAGCACCAGCTCCTAGGATGTTTGAGTCTCTGGGAAATCCAGTTTGAACCAGTACAGACGCTCCCCGGGTTATGCAAACCCGACTTACGGAAATCCGGACTTACGGAAAAAGTTCCGTAAGCATTTTTTTCTTTTTGGTGTAATGTCGGCGATACGTTCCGATTTACACAAAATTTGACTTATGCGAGGCGTTCTGGACTGGAACGCCTTGCCTAAGTCGGGGAGCTTCTGTATATGCAAACAGAGAAAGGGCTTTTGGAATAAAAACCAGCACATGAGCTGACACAGGGTCTTGTTTTGATTAAGCAAACGGTAAGGCCCCTCTGTCCAAGGGGGAGCCCCAACCCTTGCAGAAGCGTTGGAAGGATGTTGGCTTCCTAGGACTGCACAAGCCTGAAGGCTGACCTCTGGTAAGCTTTTAGTATATTCATAGGAACTTGTACTGTTTTTTATGTCTTCTCAGTAATGCTTGTACCCTAAGAATAAATGGATTTAGCTCTGTGAAGGCTGGTAAATTGGCACACTAGGGTAGTCCCTGGAGAAAGATGAACTGCAGGTGCTGGACCCCGTTCACACCTGCTGAGGAAATCACAGTGAGGTGCAGAGGGACTGGAGGGAGAGAAATCCAGGGTCTCCACCCAAGAGACAGGACGGCTTCAAGCCTGAAACCTTAAATGGGTTCTGCTCTTGAGGAAAACCTGGTGTGGGGCGGGGGACAGCGGTCATCAAAGGTGCAGTTATCCCTGAAAATGTCCCAGGAAACGCCCTTTGTACTTGTACCCTTACCCTTTCCTCGGCCCCCTTCTGGTACGCTGGACCCTACACAGAGCGGTGAGGAAACAAAAATTCAGCCGTTCTCCAAGTGCCTACAAAAAGCGGCTCTTTCCTCTAGTGCACTGCTTGCGAGGAATTATTCCCTGGCTTAGGATCCATAACAGGCATTGAGGAAAAGCAACAACAACAGACCCACCCAGGTAAGGAATCCCCTGCTCCCCCAGAAACCTAATGTAGGTTTGCCAGTTCTCCCTTTTCGGGTTTTATAATAACCTGCCCTGTGCCGCTCCCTCAATCAGGTTCAAGAATGCCAAACATCAGTAACCCAGTAACAGAAGCATTTGTATTTATCCTGGAGGTTTTCTCACTATCTGCAGCAAAGGAAAGTCTCTCCCCCAACCTCACTCATCTAGGGCCTAATCGTGAGCCCATTGAAGTCAGTGGCAGAGTTCCCATCGATGCTGCATCACTGCCGTCAGACGTCCATTCTTTCTGTCCTTTCGCTCTGTGTGATTTGTATTACAGCCTCTCCCACCGATAACAGCTCCGCTCAGCTGGCTTTTTAATGACCTCTGCCTACTTGTACCGAGGGAGGGAGAGAGAGAGAACAGGCTTGGTTTCCAGCCATCCAGGTAGTTCTGCTGATCTGCCAACTGGAGACGTGGTGTGTGTGTGTGTGTGTGTGTGTGTGTGTGTGTGTGTGTGTGTGTGTGTGTGTGTGTGTGTGATATGCAGCCAGCACCTGCTACGTCTGGAAGCCAAACATCTCACCCTGGCTTTCTATAGGCCTAGGAGAAACACATCTCTCCCTGGAATTGTCACTCTGCCAGCATGGCTGCTGTGTCACTGGGACAATATATGCTTGTAATCTGGAGTTTTTATTAGCTAGCATAAATTGCAATGGGGACATGCAGGCCCATAAGGCCAAATTTTCAACCATTGCTCTTGTAAAACCTGCAGCCTTGAAAGGCAGATGCAGTCACAGGTGCAAAGTGGGAAGCGTGCATCTCAAGGGCCAAACGCAGTGCTGGCAAGTGCAGGCAGAGCTCCTATCCTATCGGAGCCAATGGGAGCTGCATTGTTTTGCGTGGTGACATATCCACTTTTGCAGGAAGACGTGCAGTCTGATCACCTAATGGCCACAAGTGCGATTCTTGTTGATGCAACTCAGTTACCACGCTTTAAAAATGTGGCCTGTAATAGTTTTAAATTTTACAGGCTAAATAGCCCTGAAGGGTGATGGGGATCAAGCAGTGACTAGCCATTTTACTAGACTAGTGTGAAATTCAACTAGGATACTGGCAGGGCCAGCTCCAGCGTTTTTGCCGCCCAAAGCGGGGGGGGGGGGGGAAAAAGCCGCGATCGGCGGCACTTCATTATTCGGCGGCAATTCGGTGGCAGGTCCTTCCCTCCGAGAGGGACTGAGGGACCCGCCGCCGAATTGCTGCCGAAGAGCCGGACGTGCCGCCCCTTTCCGTTGGCCGCCCCAGGCACCTGCTTGCTGCACTAGTGCCTGGAGCCAGCCCTGGATACTGGAAGAACTCCCCTCCACCCCCGAAGACACATTTCTGGGCTCACCCCACTTGAGGTCACTCATGTGCAGAGCAGAACTGCCCAAGAAGAACTTGTTTTGACTGGTGTCAGATTTTCATTGTCAAAGTTGCAAAATCTTGCTCACCGCTCTTGACTGCGTGAGCTCAGCGACATGACCCTCGTCCAGCCACCCGTGCAAACTGCTGAGATCCCCACACTTTGAGGCACTGAAAGGTTTGGAGAGCACCCAGTTACAATAACGGCAGTAGCACTTTAGGCCTCACTGTTGTGTTCTACCTAATACATAAATCCGACGGTCCAACTTCCAAAGAGGCGTAGGAAACCAGGAGCCCTTTGTGCCTTCTTGCCATGGGGGCTAATCTGGAATTGATACTCCCCCACCCCTCCACATGCACTGAGACATTCCAAGGGGCAGATGGCTCTGTGTGCTCATTTGAGCTGGTCCCCAAAGAGTTATCAGTGAGAGAAAGCTTTCTGTCAAAATCAACCAACCAACCAACCAACCAACCAACCAACCAGACAAACACTCCAAAAACAAACAATCCTCTGAACTAACTTAAAGATTTGAGGGTAGATTAGTGATGTGAGAGATTGCATCCCACGGATGTGTACAAGGTGTTCCTGTTAGCAAAAGGATATTGCTTCTCGGCACAGATGATGGGGTGTCTATGATATCTTCACAGATATCAGGAGAAATTGATCAAAGCAGAAGATCAGATGACTCATATTACCATTAAGTTTCAGTGGCAGTACAAATTTCCCATTGTGGCTGAGGCCTGGTCTGAAATGAGTAATTAACACCTAGAGGGAGGTCTCATTTTTTGGAAGATAGAATTAGGGATGGAAATGAATCATTAGGTGGAAAACAGAATGTTTGTGCTAAATAAGATATGTAACTAGGTCAGTGGGCTAAGAAGACCCAATATCTGAGCCAACTAAGATAAGCGGGAGAAAACTCAGGGAACTATGAACTAGATAACAAGGGATAAGGAATGTAGAGATGAGCTAAAGAGAAAGTTGACGCATGGACAGTGCACGCTGCACAGGGATTGGTTCCTGCAAAGTAACCAGTCTGATCCATATGTGTGACGCAATATATAGTAAATGCAATGAGAGGTGTGATGTAGATAAAGGGAGACGGTTTCTGTGTAACTTTGGAGTTGTGATATACCCTGTGTCCATCCCCCCCCCCCGGCGTTACTGCTGTACACCAAATAAAGATTCTTGAGTGACGAAGGCTGGGGTGGAACTGAGTTCTTGGGAAGGCGAGTGGAAGGAGGTCTGGGAGGGAATCTCAACACCTGCAGGCAGGGCCAGCTCTAGCATTTTTGCCGCCCCAAGCAGCGCAAAAAAAAAAAAAAAGCCGCGATCGCGGCGGCAACTCTACCGCCGCTTCATTCTACAGTGGCAATTCGGCGGCAGGTCCTTTGCTCCCAGAAGGAGTGACGGCCCTGCCGCCGAATTGCCGCCGAAAGGGCCGGACGTGCAGTCCCCCTCTTCATTGGCCGCCCCAGGCACCTGCTTGCTAAGCTGGTGCCTGGAGCCAGCCCTGCCTGCAGGACTTGAAAACTTTCCAGCTGCCAGGTGAGATCAGTCTCACTCGAGCAAGTCCTACAGAGATGGGCAGGTCAAAATGTTCCCCATAGAGTCCTCCTCTCTAGAAGCAAAATCAGCTTGAATGCGATCTTCAATTCTGATTGACTCACTTCATATGGGAGGAGGAGGGAGAAGCAGAGATAGGGTAAACTCAATGGTGGTTTAACTTTTGGAAAACCTAGCCAGGATGAGTACAGATCTGATTCCATTTAATACAACCCTCCTAATTGAGTGGGTATTTGGATAAAAAGATCTAGTTTAGGCCCACCTTTCGATGGACCACTGGTCTAACCCAGTATAGCAGTTCCTATATTTTTATATTCCTATAGCCCTGAAGATGGTTAGAAAATAGGGAAAACTGGCACTGGCAGAAGCACAGCACTTGTGTTAACAAAGCCACGATCCAAAGGGACACACAGGTTGTGAAAGCTTTAACATTTAGTCTATGTACTTGGTGACTCAGGTGAAATGGCTTGGTTGTCTAACTCCTGTCTCCAGTGGGGAAGTGTCCAAATCATATAAACCTACAGCATAATGCCTAATGCTAATAGACGGCATGTTTGGCAGCCCTACCAACAAGGCAAAGGTCCACAGGAACTAACTTATCCCTACAGGTATCCTTAGATCTGTGGTTTTCAAGCTGTGCTCTGTGGACCCCTGGGGATCTGCAGCCCAGGGGTGCTGGAACAACTTGTATGGTGGGGTATGTCTGTCGGGTCTGTGAAAGGTTGTCGTTACCATAGAACAGTGGTTTTCAACCTGTGGTCCACTGGGCCCTCAGGGTCCGCAGACTATATCTATGATTTCCAAAGGGGTCTGCACCTCCGTTCAAAATTGTTTAGGGGTCTGCAAATGAAAAAAGGTTGAAAACCACTGCCCTAAATAATGGTTGAGTCACAGGTAGAAGAGCAGAGAAGAAAGCTTCCACTGTCTTTGCTCATTCTGTACCTCTTCTGTGGCAAAAAAAGAGGATTTCAGTCTCTGGAAAATTTCATGATGGTTAGGTTAGGACAGAGCTTGTAGTACAAAGGAACCGTCCAGGGTCACAGCACTTCAAAAGCTCATTCACTTAGTGGAAGCTTAGCCTGTTCCTCCTTATAGCTAAGAATTAATGATCTAAAAAATGATGATGCTCAATCATCCAGCCTTTCATAGAATATCAGGCTTGGAAGGGTCCTCAGGAGGTCATCTAGTCCAACCCACTGCTCAAAGCAGGACCAAGCCCCAGACAGATTTTTGCCCTAGATTGGCCCCCTCAAGGAGGGAACTCACAACCCTGGGCTTAGCAGGTCAATGCTCAAACCACTAAGCTATCCCATCCCCCCCAAAGGTCCCTTTCATAATGTGGGGATCTTTAAGAACAAGTAAACACACTTCTGGAGCCCGGGAGGTACTTGTCCTTCTGCAATACAATCCATCTAGCAAAATGCAGATTGATAGGGCACACTCCAATGCAATGCTGTCCCAAGAATATGACCTTTCTCTTCTGAGTACTCTCAGGAAGTATGTCACACATGACCTGAAATGTTTGACAGCAGCACAAGGCTGAAAGCTCCAATGTTACACAGGTTTCATTTCCTCTCTGAGCAGAAAAAGCACTGGAAATTGTGGTGCTTGAGGAGGAGTGAACATGGCTTTGTTTTGAAGAAACAACTAAAGGCAATCCACCAGAGTGAGTGAAAGTTTTTTTCAGTGTGTGTCTGAGTGTATGTAGTTACGGAGCCCTCTTGTGCTGTCTTTCGAGCCACATACTGTAGCAGATGTGAAAAGGCACATCCGAGTGTTTCCAACAGGCATCTCAGTTAGTAAAAGGAAAAGGCCGAAAAATTAGCATTCCCCCTTTTTCCTATATCTTCAGCTTGTTGGTATTTTGGGGAAGGTGCCGATCACAGTTTAAACAGTTACTGCAGGAAATTTGCTGCAACTGTCCAGTAGCGAAGAAAGCTGAAACAAAGCCTTTAGATTAGAGCTGGTTGAAATTTTTTTTTTTTTAATTTTCCCATGGAAAAGTTTGGGTTTCTGTCAAAAAATTGAAAACTGAAAGTTTTAGTCAAAATGTTTATGGTTCTTCAATGAAAACTTGAAATTTTGTTTGAAAGGCAGACACTTTGTGTGAAGAATTTGGCTTAGCTGAAAACCCAGTTTTCTGTTGAAAAACAGTTTTGATGAAACAGTTTTCAGCCAGCCCCATTTTTGGTCCCAATGAACTATTTTTCCCATCCCTCTCATTCATGGCTGTATGATTTTTACTCCTCAGTCACTAAACGGGAAGGGGGTCAGAATAATGGGGGAAAGGAATGAGGGAAAAGCTCACATTTTATTAGCTGTCTTTTTATTTAACAATTTTTAATTAATGTGGGAAAAAAAGAGACGGATCTTATTGAATGAAGGTGAGACCGTGGTAGGAGACAGCTTGTATGTCTATGAAAGAAAGCCTGTGAAGGAGAGATGTGTAAGTTTTGTAATACTTTGTTGCTCTGAGAGCAGTTAGGCTCAGATGAAGCAAAACACATAAGCCTGTCTCAAATTCAGAACCAGAACCTAGGCGGGGCAGTTAAGCCATTTCTTTATTCTGCTTGGGCCTTTGAGCTCCAGTCTCCAGGAACAGGTAATCAGTAGACAAAGATCCTCTCCTCTGGACATAGCTTCAAAAAGTAGGGCTTTGCATAACTGGAGGTGGGGAATTTGCATTAGCAGCCCACTAGATGTTCTCCAGGAACATCCCACTTATTGTCCCCAAAGTCCATTCTTGTCTGGCAATTTTTCAATACAGTCCTTTAAGCTTCCAGACCTCACCTCCCTAGAGAGGTTACGTACAGCACCTGACCACAGTAATACATAAACTTTGCATGTAATACAGTGGACCCCCAAAGATACTTAAACTTAACTCAATAAGGTTATTGCAATAAATTGCCATCTCTAAATCCATCCAAGCGTAAGGAAAGGGTGAAGTAACTTACCCCTGGGCCATCCTTAAAAGGGATACCATGGTAAAGAATCCAAATTTCAGATGCCTGATTTTCAAATAACAAGTGTTTGTGTAGTATATAAGGCACTTCAGTGTTTATTATGTCTCAGTGACTTTAATGTAAACTTAGTTCAGTTTATTTTTCTGACCATTACCAATGATCTTTCTGTGAGTTTTTACTAGTTACTTAGAAAATGTATTATTTTAAACTGATCTGTTTCTATAAGCTCTTCCGTGTCACCTGGCCCTGACTCCTCAGTTGTAGCAGACACCTTAAAGACCTAGTTATTTAAACAAATGGTAAGTTCATTTGAACTATATGACATATCAGAAGGCATGATAAGTGCGGCAAGCTTGGTACATACCATGCGGCCAGAAAAGTGACAAACAGACTGCATTAGACTTACCAAGCTAATGTTTGCACAGGTGCTTGGATAAGGTATTCCGTAAATGCTAATTAGCAACAGAGAGAATTTTCTAGGTAAGCTCCTTTGGAAAAACAGGAGGGGAGAGTGTCAGAGCGAGAGAAAGAGAAACTGGGGTGAGTGGAGAGAAGGAAGAGGACGAGAGGAAAGGGTGACATCGAGAGATGATTGGAAAAGAGAGAAAAGATGTTCAGATACCAGACTGATCTAAGTGGATCTAAGCAGGACAAAATGGAACAGAGTGTGTGAAAGACGTAAGAGGAGTGAGAAGTAGGCAGTGGTATTGAATGCTGCTGAAAGGAGGGCCCTGAACTAGGGGTCAGGCCACCTGGGTTCTAGTACTGGCTCGACCACTGATCTGCTGGGTGACCTTGGGCAAATAATATGACCTCTGCCTGCCTAGTCTAATTAGATTGTAAGCTTTTTGGTGCACGGGTCTCTCATTGGTATGTACGCAATGAGGCCCAGATCTTGTTAGGTTCTAGTGTAATACAAATCATTTCTAATAAGAAAGAACAGAGGCAGAGGAGGAAAGCAGAAAGCATCGCTGAGAAGTGGCAGACTTGGCTGCCGGTAATTTGGCTCGCCCTGCTAGGCTAAGAAGCACGTTGTCAAGGGAAAAGTGAGAGCTTGCTTAGGGAGCAGATTATTGCAGGCTCGAAGAACCCTAATTACAAATGGCCCCATGCACATTTTATGTTATTAAGCATAAAGAGCTCTTAATAGCTAAGCAAACAAACCCCCAGTGTTTCACCTTGATATTTTTATTCATATCTAAAGCTTAAGAAAATGTGCCGTCTAAATAACAAGGCACTTTTATTCTTCACACGCTGGACAGATGCCAACAAGAATTCAATTAACCTGAGATTTCTTAAATATACAGGAAAATGAGGGTTTTTTTTTTTTTATTGGCATCTGGTATCTGCAGTGTGTTAACTTATTATTAATGACAAGCCAGAGCCTGGGGCAATCAACAGATCTCAGGCACATGCTCTCCACATTGGCTGCCCCTTTGCTGTGCAGAGTTTAACTTTGTGTTGTGAAATGTGCATTCCGGAGTTGACTATGGAAACAGAAAACAAGCCCCTGGCCTATGTTGCTCGTGATGGGAAATTCTTTTCCCCGGGGTCTCTCTGGAATAGCGGCGTGGGGCTTTATCACAGGCCTTGTCTGATAGGGATAGACCCATGCTGTGGGAAGCTGTGCCACCCCAGCAGGAGATCAAAGAGGTGCTGTGCCTCAATGCAACCTCTTAAAGTGTTCTTGATGACCAATGTGAGGTCTCTGTGCCTCTTCTCCTCCTGGCTAAGAGATATGATGGGTTTCTGGACTATGGTTGAGCATGGACCCCCTTTCAGGAAGGTGCAACAGACTTAGGATCCTTGTGTCTTTGTCCCTTATGCATTTGCAGAGTCCTGCCATTACATATCAGGTCTGAAATACCCACACTTTCTAGCCCTATAAATAGGGATCCCATAAGGTCTGACTCAGATAGTTACACTGAGCTGGAAAGCTGTTCTCATTTATGTCGACTGCCAGCCGCCCCAGCGAGCTGAAACCACAGTAAGTACGATGTAGTAAACCTCCAGCCATGCCCTTTTCCACACGCCCCATCCTCTTCTCCATCTATGTCCCCTCTATCAGCAGCCTGGGTTTGGGGTGGTGGTGGAACTTCTCTGCTGGCTGTGTGCCACTGGAGGGTCCCTTCTGCACTGAGATGATCCTCCGGTGTACAATTAACCTGGCTTTCCAGGCATAATCAGAAGGTTTCGTTTTCGTGAATGATACCCTACAGACTGAGGCTTCCTGCCACCAGTTCTCAGGCTGTAAGATAAGGGACTGTGTCTTTCTAAGTGTGTGGATGTGCCTAGCCCATCAGAGGTAAATACATAAATAAAATATATGGAGATATACCTATCTCAGAGAACTGGAAGGGACCCTGAAAGGCCATGGAGTCCAGCCACCTGCCTTCACTAGCAGGACCAAGTACTGATTTTGCCCCAGATCCCTAAGTGGCCCCCTCAAGGATTTAACTCACAACTCTCGGTTTAGCAGGCCAATGGTCAAACCACTGAGCTATCCCTCCCCTGATATGGCTGTAATACAAATAATACAAATAATAATAATGCTCCTTGACTCTATTTTGGGTGGAAACTCCTGTGGGGTAGAGGGTAGCTCAGTCTCCATTACCCATTCAGATCTTGACCTCCATGACGACAAAGGTGCCACTTAGTGGTAATTCATGTGCATTGTGCCTATGATAATCAACAGATCATTTCATAGATGCCACTGAGCAGCTGTCATTTGGCAGTGTATTTCAGTCTATTGCAACCAGAACTAGATTTAACATGTTGCACTAACACAGTAAGATCCTTTCTTTCAGTACAAAAATGGGTAAATAAAAATTCTCCGTTTTTTTTTTTTTGCAGGGAATTTCTAAATGGAATGAAACCATTTTTTTTTTCAATTTTGCTTCAACGTGTTTGAAAATTCAAATTAAAATGTCATTTTGTTTTGGATTTTAGAAACTGAAAATGTTCAGGTGTTGAGTTTTTATCCCCTGCCCCCTTTTACAACAACATGAGGAGGTGGTGGACAAAACAATCTTTCACTCTTTTTTTGGGGGTGGGGGGAGGAGGGTTGTTTTTTCTTTTTTCCAACAAGTGCTAAAAAGGAAATGAAACCCTTTAAAGATTATGTTTTTAAAACATTTTTTTAACTTGAACTTTAAAAGTTCTTTTAATACATTTTTTCCTGTTTCATTTGAAATCTTAAAAATGTCAGTTTGAAATGGACATTTTTGTTTCATTCTATTTTCAAATTGAAGAGTTTAGTTGAAAATGGGTCCCCCCCCCCCCCCCCCACGAAAAACTTGTTTTAAACAAAATCCGATTTGCCAGTGGGAAACTGGGTCAAAAAATGTTGACCAGTTCTACTCCAAACATGTTTCCTGAGCAATCTGGTCCCCAGTACGTATGCAGTATTGTCCTGTGTAATGAAAATCATTATGAAAGCACTCAAGGAGCTTGAAAAAATAACTGACGTGCAGACGTGTTATCAGTTCTTACAGTTCGGACAATCAGGTGAGTGGTACACATTGAATCTCAAAAGATTCATGAAACGATCTTGTTTTACATCGCTTGATAAGGAAACCAATATTTAATTAATAATAAAATAAATAATAAGTAAATAATAATAATAATGAATAATAAATAAAGTTCTCACTTTTTTTATACATTCAAATCCCAGAATGAGAACAATACATCAAAGGGGAAAAAAAATTATAATCCCAAAGTGAAACCATTGTTTGCCTGTAGAAACGAGCATGCAGATGGAATTCATTCACTGCCAGACTAAATGGGAGGGGATAAGGATTTCAAAGGGAAAGATGGAACAAAGGAAGCTGTTGTCTAAATCCATTGTTCCCCCCAAACTACAGCGCCTTCACACCAGTGCAAATGCAGAGTGACTCCATCACTGGTGTGTAAATGTGGGATGAATCAGATCCACTGGGCAGATTCAGATTTTACAGGAGGGCAAACAGAGGTGTAGAGAGGTGTAGTCACTTGCCTAGAGCTGGGCCTACAGAACCTAGCCCATCTGCCTCCCAGGTCTTTGCATTAACTACCATACAAGACCATCTCTCCTCCCCCTTACTGTGAGACACCTGAGATTCACCAAAGACCCCACTGCATAGGGCACTGCAAAGAGGTCAGGAGACCTGGGTTCTATTCCTGGCTCTGCCATTGACCTGGTGTATGAACTGGGGCAAGTTCCTTTGCCTCTGTTTGCCTTCCTCTCTTGTGTCTGCTTAGACTCTTTGCTCTTCAGGAAGAGGTGTCTCTTGCTCTGTTTGCTCAATGCTTAGCACACTGGGGCCCTGATCTCAGCTGGTGCTTGTAAGCACTGTGGTCATATAAATAATATATCACATTTTTATATAATGTTTGTCTGTATTTTATTTCCAGTTTGGGGCTTTGCACAGTCACTCATGACAGAACCATTAGGTATGGCTGCAGTATCTACGTTCCTCATTTCGTCCTCCCCCAAAAGTGATCTTTATGAATGAGTGTAATATTGTGCAATTGTACACTGGTATTTCTGACCATGGTTCTAAGACACTTAGCCAGTCCTGATCAAGATCTGCTGCTAGCGAAAGACTGCAAAGCAGGGTGTAAATCAGTATCTCCCTGTGACTGGGAGCATCCCAGTCACACTGCAAGTTGGCAAAACCGTGAGCACCCTACTGCCTTTCTCTGCCACCCATTAGCTTTTTCTTTCGTCTGTGAATAGCCGAGTACAAAGCCTGGTTTTTTCAATTGCCGGAATGATCCCTTTGGCTTCCATTTTAATGTTCCTATGGTAGGAGTTTATAATTGCTGCTTCTTTGCTTCTTCATCTGTGTAATTGGCTAACTTGCTTAATACATGCTGTTCACGACTCTGCAGTGCGCTGGGTCCCACCTCTCATTTGCACAGGCAACCGCTGACTGCTGAAACCTCCATTGAGCGAGAGGACACCGTGTCAAATGCATTAAAACCCAGGATGGACGAGGACAGGAACAATTGGGTGCCAGAAAGGAAGTGGATGGAGGGTATGTCTGCAGAGTTCTATTGTCTGAGAGGGAAAGGTAATCTTAAGAGGGGAAATGTTACACTGGAAATGAGTTGAGTTTGTTGGAGAGGCTGCTAGTAGATTCATAGGCTGCTAGTAGATTCCTAGTCTGACCTGCTGCAATTGAAGGTACGACATTCTGGGGTGCAATCCAGACCAGCGAGGGGCTGTGTCACCACTTGCCCGGCAACCTGGGGTGCCTCCCAATGCTTTGCTGCTGAAACCTGGGCACCTCAAAAACAGCCAAACAGCATGTAGGTCACACCTAAGTGTCTGCGTACAGCCACAGCCCTGGTCCAGCAGCTCTGACCCCAGCAGCCCGTCAGCAAACACCAGCCACATTCTGGCTTCCAGAAGCCTTGTTTATTACTTGTCAGGTGACCTCAATACACTGCAAGTCTTCTTCTAAGAAACGTGTTCTGAACTGTCCATCCCTCTCCAAGGCAGTCCAGATATATTAGGTTTGTTGCTCCTCTGAGGGGATCAAGACACAGCAGTCTGCTGCCTTAAATAGAGTTACCCAAACGATTCACTACACTCAATTAGTTTTAATTAAAGAAACAGGTTATTTACTTACAAAGAGATAATTTTAAGTGAATACAGGTGTTAAGGCTGCTTCCCCACTTTGAACTTTAGGGTACAAATGTGGGGGCCTGCATGAAAACTTCTAAGCTTAACTACCAGCTTAGATCTGGTCCACTGCCACCACTCCCAAAGGTTTCAGAGTATATCTCCTCAATATATGTTCCATTCTATATGCATCCGAAGAAGTGGGCTGTAGTCCACGAAAGCTTATGCTCTAATAAATTTGTTAGTCTCTAAGGTGCCACAAGTACTCCTGTTCTTTTCACTCCCAAAGCTAATTCCCTTCCCTGGGTAGCCTTGAGAGACTCTTCACCAATTCCCTGGTGAATACAGATCCAAACCCCTTGGATCTTAAAACAAGGAGAAATTAACCGTTCCCCTCCTTCCTCCCACCAACTCCTGGTGGATCAAGATCCAACCCCCTTGGATCTAAAAACAAGGAAAAATCAATCAGGTTCTTAAAAAGAAGGCTTTTAATTAAAGAAAAAGGTAAAAATCATCTCTGTAAAATCAGGATGGAAAATAACTTTACAGGGTAATCAAACTTAAAGAGCCCAGAGGAATCCCCTCTAGCCTTAGGTTCAAAGTTACAGCAAACAGAGATAAACACTCTAGCAAAAAGTACATTTACAAGTTGAGAAAACAAAGATAAAAACTAACACGCCTTGCCTGGCTGTTTACTTACAAGTTTGAAATATGAGAGACTTGTTCAGAAAGATTTGGAGAACCTGGATTGATGTCTGGTCCCTCTCAGTCCCAAGAGCGAACAACCCCCTAAAACAAAGAGCACAAACAAAAGCCTTCCCACCCCCCCCCAAGATTTGAAAGTATCTTGTCCCCTTATTGGTCCTTTGGGTCAGGTGTCAGCCAGGTTACCTGAGCTTCTTAACCCTTTACAGGTAAAGGAGTCTCTGGCCAGGAGGGATTTTATAGTACTGTACACAGGAGAGCTGTTACCCTTCCCTTTATAGTTATGACAACAGGTAATGAGGCATTAAAGTCAGAAATGGTTGCAAGAAAAATAAAGATAAAATGCTTTCTGAGCTTAACAAACTAGACTTGGTTCAAGATGAAGTCCCTTGCCACATGTTTCCAGTAATACTGTTGACCAAACTCTCAGGCCAGGTTCCGCTCCCAAAGTCCAACAGCTGTTTCTTTTGTCTTAGGTGAAAAGTGAGAAATGGGTAGAGAGAGAGAGAGGGGTGTTTTTGCCCCTCACTTTTGTAGTCCAGTGCCCCTTGGAGATGCATTTATCTGAAGGTTATCCCTCAAAGCAAAAGTTTATTCAAACAGTAAAGGAGGCAAAAGGGTATCTAGTAGTAAAAGAGGTTCCATGCTGTTTCTTCTCACCTGTTTGCTGAAATGCAGATTTTTCTTTTCTCCTGTGTTGCCCCTCTCGCTGTCTGAGGACCCTGTTTACAATTTATATGTAAATTGAGGTAAACACCTATTCCTTTGTTTAAAACCTGCTTGACCAGTTATGCCTAAGCGAGGCTACGTGGATTTGAACATGTGCTACCAACACTGTTCAAGGGGAATTCATAACATTGCATATAATGTTGCAACATACATTTCAACATGATATTGTTGACCAGCAAGTTATTAGTTTTCCAATTATACCTTATAAGGCATATTTTGTACAATAGTGTGCAGGGTTTGAATACCAGGGTACATTCCATCACATCAGGACAGAGTTTCACCTAGAGGGAATGATATTAAGCCCAGTAACTTGTGGTTGAGTTAGATAGATTGGATTTCCTACTACCACCCAGCTATATTAGTCTTGCATTTGCAACAGCATATGCCTGCAGTAATAACTCAATAGAAATGTGTTTTGAAAAACACAATATAGTAGAGTTTAGTAACAGCTGGGAGAACATTGCATGAAATTGTCTATGACCATTGGGTGCAATCAAACCTCTATATTCGCTTTGGTGGGATTTGCAATTTTTTATATTAGTTTGCCACGGGGATTCGTGCAGGTGATTTATTTGTTCATAAGAATGTTCTAGTTTGGTTTGTCCTCTTCTGTCATTTGATAGAGGAGTCCCCTTGATTAAAATACGGGTTTTGTGCTTCAGCTCTGTGAAAATATGAACTAAGTTGGGGTGCAAATATTAAACTACTGGCTCCTCATTGTATCAATCCCCTGTGAAGCAGCTACAGCTGTACTTAACATGGCAGAATTTGTGTCACGTCATCTGCAGTGGCTGGTCCACCTAAGTGGATAAGTGCTTTCTACCGGTAGCAGCTAATAGGCATCTACCACTTAGCAAAAGGAGTAACTCTATGTTGCAGTTCTTTATTGGGTTCAAACGCACTGATGGTCTAAGGAGACAGTTGTTACATAGATTGGGAAACAACCACTGAGACGTTAAATAACTTGTGTAGGACCACAAAGGAGGTTAGGATTAGTGCTCAGGACTTTTTGGTGTAGTGCTGTGCTGAATCTACTAGATGGTGCAGCCTGTCTGAACCCAAAGGGAATAAAATGGCTTACTTGCCTTAAAGTTAATCTCCTCTTTTTAAGGCTTTGCATGTTTTTCAGCTCAAATCCAGGTAGTGAAAGAAGACAACCGCTGAAACACAATTTATTTTCTGTTTGTATTTGGTCCTGTTGCTCTCAGGTGTGTTTCCTATGAGCAGTGAGCTGTCCTCTGGCAGTACGGAGAGCCAACAAAGCAATCAACCAAACTAAAATATTATAATAACGATTAGTAATTCATCTGAGGATAAAGTCCCAACAGATTAAAGCCTTGATCCAAAGCCAGTTGAAATTAATGAGTAGGCCTTTCTATGACTGCAGTGGGCGCTGGTTCACACCCTACCTGGGCAACCTGGTAATAAGGACCTTAATATAGATTCCTCCAGGCCCCCTCATTTGTTCAAGGGCCCAGAGGGGCAAACATGGAAAAGCTGTAGCTGGCACACCTTTATATCTTCCCTTGATACATCACACGTCTATAGCGCCCTTCCATCAGAAACGCTCAACTCACTCAGCTGGCGTCAAGGGACATGCCCTGCAAAATAGTTCAAATAAATGCTGTTAAAAATGTAGACTGGGACGTGACACAAAGGGCTCAAAACGCTAGTGCAGGAATTAGCTGAACTCTGCAGGGAAATCAGGGGAAGATGAATTTTTTACGACAGTCTTCACAGTAGCTTTGAAAATCTGTCCACTCGGCACTCCACTGCCTTGTGCCTCATGGGCAGGATAAAGTGGCTGCTGCCCCCTGGCTGCTGGAGATTCATCTAATATTTGGGTTGTGTACAGCTGGCCTAACTGCTCAATACTTCCTGCTTTCCCTGCCTGGCATAGGATGCATTCCTGGGTGGGGCAGAGGTGAGGCTGAAACAAGAAAGGTTGGAGCCAGAGTGCGATGAGCTCCAGTGATTACCAGTTGGTGGAGTGGTCCTTAGGGGGCTCTTCTTACCAGTAAACTGCAGAGCATCGTTTAGGATTAGCGATTTCCTCACCTCACTCCAGGTGCTGTGCAAGTGAATATAAAACTCCAGAAGGTTGGACTGGTAATATTTTATATCCATGTTGCAGAATCAGCCCCAGAACTTTACTGAGCAACCTACAATTCTGAGAACACTAAACTATCTCCTGTTCATTCCCTCTCCTGTATTTTCTTTTCTCTGAATATGTTCCTAGCCTCTATTAGCCAGAAGCTGGGAATGGACGACAGGGGATGGATCACTTGATGATTACTTGTTCTGTTCATTCCTTCTGGGGCACTTGGCATTGGGCACTGTTGGAAGGCAGGATGCTGGGCTAGATGGACCTTTGGTCTGACCCAATATGGTCATTCTTATGTTCTTATGACAGATGTCTGATGTTTGTTACTAGGGGAGCTGATACCTGGAGTTAAAAAAAATCAAAGAAAGACATAAAAAGATTGATTGGAGACCCAACATTCCACATCTTAGACTGGCCTAAGGAAGAGATTCTATGCAATTAGCAAGTGCAAAGGGTTCAGCACTAACAGCACTCTTATTTGAACAGAATTTACATTAAAGAAGGTTAAAGGAGCCACATCAGAAATACATCACACTGATGGATGTTAGCTGTTGATTGGTAAAAATCTGTGGTTCCCTACTGTTTTTGTCCATTTTGATCCTTGATTCTGGTTCTGTTTCAGCAGCCCTGAATGTTACCACTCACTCAGAGCTGGTCAAATGATGTGTCAGTAATAATATTCCTTGTGAATTTAGCCCTTTTTTCTGTCCGCAAATTTTTCATGCTGCAACCGCAATAAGGAGATTCTGGGCTTGCTACGAGCACCCCACAGAGAGTACCTGAACACGTTGTTGGTTTTGTTAAAATAAAAGGGAGTACTATGGATAGGGAGGGAATTCAGAATACAAAGGAGCCTGAGAAGGGCATTCATTTTAATTATGTTTATTTTTCCCCGAAGGGAGAGAGTTAGTGCCTGCGATGTATTTAAATCATTTGCTAACTGCCGCTGTCTAATTTCTTATGCTCTGACCATCACCAGGGTACCTCTGTGCTTTATGAAATTGTATCCTTTACTTCCCAGTGAGCAGTCTAACAGGAAAACAAACCTAAACCCACAACCAAAAATCTGTTTTTCTTCTTTAACAGATTTTAAGGCCAAAACAAAAGGGACCAGTAGATTATCTAGTCTGACCTCCTCTATAACACAGACCACAGAATTTCACCTGATTACTTCTGTATTGAGCCTAGTAACTTGTGTTTGATCAAAGCCTATCTTATAGAAAGGCATCCAGTCATGATTATAGGACATCAAGAGGTGGAGAATCTAGCACTTCCCTTGTAATTTGTTCCAATGGTTTATCACCCTTGACATTAAAAAAATGTGTGTCTTGTTTCTAAGGGCATGTTTACACTTACCGGGAATCGACGCTGAAGTGATTGATGCACCGGGGGTCGATTTAGTGGGTCTAGTGAAGACCCACTAAATCGACCGCAGATCGCTCTCCCATTGACTCCGGTACTCCACCGGAACGAGAAGCACAAGGTAAGTCGACGGGAGAGTGTCTCCTGTTGATGCAGCATGGTGTAGACACCACAGTAAGTTGACCTAAGCTACATCGACTCCAGCTATATTATTCACATAGCTGGAGTTGCATAATTTAGGTTGACTTAAACCCATAGTGTAGACCAGGCTTAAGAAAGTAGAGGTGCCCACAAAGATGCAACAAACACACATCTACTTTATTTGTGGAATGGTAAACCATCCTTTTCAGCACCTAATTGCTTGAAATACAGGTCCTTTACCAGTTCTATAGACATTTTACAGAAAGATCAGAAAGTCCCTTTTTGGCGGTTCAAAGTTTTCTTCATGTTTGAATTTTCAGAGTGGTTGATGATGAAAATGAAAAATGAAAATTACCACTATATGCTGAGACTTTAATACCAACTTCATTTCACTGTGACACGGGAACATTCTGTCTATTACAATTACAGGTAGAAATGTACAATACTTGGGGTTTTTGATTCACAGAAGCTCATTCAAACCTTTTTTTCCCACCTCCTTCTGTTAATACTCCTTAATTTTGCATTTGCAAGAATCCAAACTCTTAAAGTAACATTCAGACCAAACCACCAATTTTTACCTAGTGCCTATCTGATTGAAACCATACTCTCAGCTGATGTACTGGTGCATCTTCATAGGAGCTACTCTGATTCACACCAGCTGAGAATCTGGCCCACTGACTTTAGCATGAAGCCATCCATCAGCTCCAGATTGCTGAAAACTTAACTAAGGTTCAGCAAAACGTTCACAAACCTTGGTAACCCTTCTAGCAGCTTGGCCAGAGGTTTAGTACAGAAGTTCCATACAGCTCTGATTACAGGGTAGACAGTTTGCACTCAGATAGCACAGTGAGGTACATAGTAAAATACCTAGACAGAGAGACAGATAGACAAGTGCTTTCATTTTTACTAAGCTGTTCTCCACTTCCCAATGAAATTCTTGATCACTGAGGCCTGGTCTACACTGGCAAGTTTTGTTGTTTTTTTGCCAAAAGGCAGCTTTTGGCAACGAAACAGCAGAGGTGTACACACTGCAAAGCCATTTTTTGAGCTGAAACGCCTCAGTAATAAAACCACCCAGACGAGAGTCATAAGGCTTTTTGCGCCAAGGCTTTAGCACCGTAGTGCCAGTGTAGACACCGGGCTTGATTTTGACGCTGTTATTGACATCCGGCTGGTGACCCACAATGCCCATCCTGCCCACTCTGGTCAGCAGTTTCATCTCTGCTGCCCTGACACTAGGCAAACAACCTTCCACCCCTCCCCCTTTAAAGCCTGGGGAATTTTGAAATTCCCCTTTCTGTTTGCTGGGCGTGCAGAGCTCACATCGCATCTTCCCAGCTGACCATGGCAGCTCCACACAGCAAACGATCTCCTGCTTGGACCACTGTGGAGCTACTGGATCTGATAAGTGTTTGGGGAGAGGAGGCTGTCCAGTCCCAGCTGCGCTCCAGCCATAGGAATTTCTATACCTATGGCCAGATTGTGTGCCGCTTGCACAAAAAGGGATATGACTGGGACACACTGCAGTGCAGAGCAAAGGTAAAGGAGCTGAGGAATGCGTACCACAAGGCAAAGGAGGTAAACCATTGCTCCGGTGCTGCACCCCCGACCTGCCGTTTTTATAAGGAGTTGGATGCTATCCTACGTGGCAACCCCACCTCCATCACAAAGAGTTCCGTGGATACTTCGGCGGGTCTGGAGCCAGTGGAAAGTGGACCTAATACAGAGGAGAAAGTCATTGGTGAAGATGTGGAGGCTGAAGAAGATGTGGAACCCCATGATGCTTCCAGTCAGGAGTTGTTCTCCACTGCAGAGGTGTCTAGCCAGTTTTTGCACTGGCTCTCTGGTGAGCCAGAAGCAGGAGAGGAGACCCTTGGTAAGTGATTTTGTTTTGTAAAGTTCTGAAGTAGGTTGAGAGCAAAGAAATGTAGAAGGCTGGCTTTGTTTCTGTGTGCTGGGCATTTTCCTGCACAGCGAGGCAGTACAGCGGAACAGGGAGTGGATGCACTTTGAGATTTCCTGGGAATCCTCCAGAGAGCTTTCTAGGAAATTTTCCTGGAGGTACTCAGCAATCCTCTGCCGGAGGTTCCTTGGCAGAGTTGCTTTTTCTTTCCCTCATTGAGAGACACTTTCCCACACCTCTCTGCAATTACTTGGGCAGGGACCAAAGCTTCCCACAGGCAAGCAACATAAGGATCAGGGCAGAAGTTGCAAGTGTGTAACAGATGCACCCTTGCTTCCCTGCTTACCCTCAGATATCTTCCATAGTGACCACCACCCATGGAAAACGATGGGAAAGTTTAGAGTGTTGCCCCCCATAAGTGCCCTGCGACCTTTTCAGATTGCTTTTCTGCAGTACACAATGCCCCTGCCCCTGGGCTCACTCACCCTTCTTGGGGTCTTCTGCCTGATGTGTGCTTGCCTAGGGTTACAGAGAAAGTGATAGGTATATTACCAGCAGTGTATTAATGTTAGTGTTTCAATGCTCTGTGGGTAGTTGACAATAGTGCTTCTGTTTATTGTGAACTATGCCTCTCCAGACTTCACCTTGAGAACCAACCCCCCCAACAGCAGCAGAGCGTCTGTGCAAGATAAGAAAATGGCTGAGATGGACCAAGGAAGATATGTTCCGGGTGGTGCTACAGCAGTCAGAGGTAGAAAACACCAAACGCAAGAGGTGGAGAGAAAGCAAAAAGCAGGAAAGAGAAGAGAAGGATTCTTACAACAGGGATGCCACAGAGAGGCTGATTAAAGTTCTGGAGCATCAAACTGACATGCTCCAGACTCTCGTAACACTGCAGACTGAGCAGATGCGTGCCCACCCACCCCTTCAGTACATTTAGAACTCCCCAAACTCTCCCTGTGCATTCCTTTCTGCCTTCTGTCACTTCACGCTTTCCTCTACACTCCACCCCCGCAGACAGCTTTTCAAATGAAAGCTGAACCTATACTCAGCTATGAAAATCAGCTCCCCCGTACCTTCTTCCCCACCAATAGAGTGTGTGTGTGTGTGTGTCCGTGTGGCATTGTGGTTTATTTGGCAATGAAAGCAAAGTTTTTTATTATAAGCACTGTATTTGTTTCCACGCAAGGTATGATACCTCATAGCACCTGCAAATCAAAAGGCACTTTCATTAGTTCCTTACATTGAATCCTAGGCTTTAACAATCACAGCTGCTTCCTAGCCTACCACATGCAATTAACCATTGCAGTTCCAAGCATACCAAACTGGTTTTCATCTTCGAAGCATTGCCTCAAGGCATCCCTGATTCTTATTGCCTCACATTGCACCCCTCTAATAGCCCTGGTATCTGGCTGCTCAAAATCAGCAGCCAGGAGTTGTAGCTCGGCAGTCCACCCCTGAGTAAACCATTCACCCTTCCCTTCACAAATATTATGCAGCATACAACACGCGGCTATAACCATGGGAATATTTTCCTCATTCAGGTCTAATCTGCAATATAGGCATCGCCAGCATGCCTTTAATCAGCCCAAAGTGACATTCCATTGTGTTCAGCTCCTCTGTGAATACCAAAAACAAACAATCTAATGTTACTGCTTTCCATGTCGGACACCACGTCAGGCAACTGTGACTGCCGTTGCCTTTGTAACTTCAAGAATAATTCCACTGTCACTCGTGATGTGCTAGTGATAGCTAGCAGAGCATTGGAGAGCAGTGCAGGAGCCATTCCTTCAAATAGATGTGGCAGGGAAAGCAGAAAACAAGGGACATTGAAAAATGTTGTGAACTGAAGATGGAAGCACATGGAATCCTGGGACAGAAAGCAATGCATCATGGGGCATTGAGTCCGGACCCATGATGCACTGCGATCCTCTCTGCCTTCCCACAAGACCTAGTGGCAGAAGGGAGAGAACTGCACTGTGGGATAGCTACCTGCAGCGCACTGCTCTCATTGGCAATGCAAGTGCCACAAGTGTGAACACGCTGTGCCACCAATGGAAGACAATGTGAACACACAACAGCAGTTTTCTTTAAGTGTTTTTTTTTTATCAGCGATGAAGCTCTCGGCGAAAAAACTCTGCCAGTGTAGACATACCCTGAGTCTCAGACATATCAGAACGTTTGAACTAGTAAATGTTTGCCATTGTATGGCTGCACTCTATCAAAGAGGGAGCTGGCATCAGCTCGGGGTGACTCTGAGGTGGGGACTTGGTCTATTCAGCAGCGCTGATGTCACTATGTGATACTAGATGGGATGCTGACATTTCATAGCCAACTTTAAATCAAGATCCCTTCTTCCCATTTCTGGTGGGAGTTAAATAGTCCAGGCACATAGTGAAGAGAGTGTTTAGTAGCAGGGAAGAAGCTTGGGAGTCCTGGGCAGGAAAACCTCACTCCCCGAATAAAAACAAATTCTGGTATGCCCAGTTTCACATGCGCCGTTGAGTACTTTGCAGCAGCTACATTCGCCTACAGAGTCACTGCACTTCCCCTATTTAACTCTCCGCTCTATCAAACCTTAAATGTGATGGAAGTACCTGAAACTGAATTTCACTCTAGGGACAAATCCTCTGAGAAAAGGCCTACTGGGCTTTGGTCTGGATTGAGAAATCTTGAGCTGTACAGAACTGGATCTGCCATTATTGTTTAAACCTAGAGGTTCAGGAATCTGATTTTTTTCCCCCTCTGGTGATAGAACTATCATTTTTTCCCCAGAGTTTCCAGTGAAAGCCATAGTTCTGCAGAGATGGGCACCGAGAACAACTGCTGTCCCTGGAACGTTTGAAAAACTAGTCTTAGGTATGTCACAGCGCTGATTTCCAGAGATCAGGGTGCTTCTGACACTCTTTGTAATGCACAGGTCTAAAAGCTGCTGCTTATGAGACCACCTGTAAACATTCCATAATAGCACAAACACAGAGGAGATGGGCCTAAATATATCTTGTAGTTTCCCAAGGAGATGAACAGCGGCACTCCAGTGGTAGTTGCTTTCTCGGTTATAGAGTTAAATGCAGTTTTAGCTATTGTGTGTTCATATGAACATGAGTAAAATAAGTAATTGTTTAGAAAAACTTGTGCATCAGTTTTGAAAGACTTATGTGCCTTTCTAAGCAGGGAAGCCAGCTCTAGGACATTAAATGTGTAACCTAGGATGATCTGCATCATTATAGTGTGAATTAGCAAGAGGAATTTAAAAAGCCATTATGCATGGGTTCTGTTGTTTGTTGCAAAGGCTAGTGGAGGTTAGCCTCTTTTTCTTCTCTGCATGACTTCCACATACCTTTTCAGAGATGCTTTAATGCTAGGGGTGTTCAGGAAGCTAAGATTCAGTATTTATGATGGAATCTGTAACAAAGCCCAGCATGGGAACCGCAAGAAGGCATTTAAGCCGTTTGAGTGAGAGACTGAAACTGGTTTAAAAAGCATCTCCTAAAGGTACAATCACTTCTGGCACCAGAGTAACAACACTTATGCATATTTCTACACCCGCAGGGTGGTTTTCAAGAATGTTGCTAATGTTAAATCTAAACTAGACGGGCTTTAATTTTTCTGTTTGATGGGAAGCAGTAATTATGCAAATAGCATAGCCTTTGGGCAGCTGTCTATTTTTCAAAGTTTTTTGAAGGAGGCAAAAGTTTATAATGGAAACTTCCACACTGAAGTTATCTATGCAGCCTCAGTTTTTCAGGGTATATTAAAAACAAAATATGGAATGCAAACAGATACAACTCTGGTAGCTAAACCCACTTACTGACAAAAAATATAGTCTGAAATCCTAATGTTTCATAGAAAGTAAGAACTGAGCAAGATATTAGCTCCAAACTCAAACCAAACTTTATTTGGATTTAAAAAATTCCAGTAACCCTACCCTTTCTTCTTTCCCCTGATTCAACCACCGCAAACTCTTGTTTTCTCATGCTATAGAAAGACAGGTAAGAAGGAATTTGACAGAAGGTTGTTTAAAATGGATTGTTCTTGTAGTTCTAGGTGGAGACAGTCTTCGTTCCTTGTCCTGTGTGTGCTATGCTGGTGTTAAAACAGCTGCTTCCTTTCACCCCAGAGGTGGCTGCACGTCAGTGGCTGGAGGAGAGATTGCCCTCCAGAGCCGGATATGCTCAGTTAAGTAAAGTTTGCAAAGTGCTTTGGGATCCATCTGGAGGCAAGATGCCACAGAAATCGGCGATCATTATCCTAACGAGGAAAACTAGCAGGAGAAGCAAATGCTTATGAGAGAAAATTGTTGTATAAAGGAGAAACATTACAGAAGACAGGCAACTTGGCGAGGAGAAAGCAGGTGGCTCTCCTAGTTGAGCATGATGTTCCTTCCCCCAGGGAGGGTAGCAATGGCACTAAAAATGTTGGGAATGGCAGAAAAGTGAGTGGAAACGCTCTCCCTGATCGCTGGGAAAGGAGCCCACCAGCTGCGGCCCAGCGCTTTGCTTTGCTGCTGGATTTAGTGCTATGCTTGCAGCGCTGCAGCTGGAGAAAAACACCGGAAGCAGGGACAGCTCTTGCCTGGCCTGCTAGGGTGCGCCAAGCTTTCCACCTAGATGGAGAGAAAATGAGAGAGAAACAGCCTGCCGTTGACAATGTTCAACAGCAGGGCAAAGCGTCCTCCCCCCCCAGGGGCAACTCTTGGCTTCTAGAGGCGGTGGAGTCCTCACTTTTCTATGAGTTGGGCAAACTGATGGTTTCGGGCAGATGGCGGGCTTATGAATGCGTCACGCCTTACGAATGGAAGCCTATTCCCATGATGCCAACAACTCGACTCCCATGGACTTTAGTGGGAGCTGGATTGTGCCCCAGGTCTGTAAGCACCTTGGAGTGAGTGTGTTTACCAGCTACTTTTTAGAACAGGTGTCGCAAGGGCTCTTGCTCAACAACAGTCGCAGGGGTGGGTGGGGGTGTGATCCTAGTTCACCCAGATCCCCCCACCTCTGTTCTCGGCTGTCTGGGTTAGTGGTCCCTCGGCACTCAACCAGCACTGGCTGCAGAATTGTGGTTCCCTCCTATCTGGGATTGCTCTGGAGCCAGGGACGAGCACCCTGCACTATCTCTTCCTCACCTGGGGCTAGGGTGACCAGACAGCAAGTGTAAAAAATCAGGACAGGTGTTGGGGAGGAGGGGTAATAGGAGCCTATATAAGAAGAAGCTTCAAATATTGGAACTGTCCCTATAAAATCGGGACATCTTGTCACCTGGGGCTCCCACGTATAATATAGTTCCATGGATGCAAATTCCCTGGCTGTATAATGTCTATTCACTGCATAGTTGGATATTTTTAAAGGAAGCAAGATTATTATTAAATCAGCAAGCACTTTCTGATGGACGTTTCGTGTTTTACTTCAGAAAACGATGCGAGAAAGGGGATTTCATTGCTGAGAAAGTGGGGCTGTTTGGGGTGTGCTGTAAGAGCAGGTCTCCTGTCAAACAAAAGTTGTGCCAAGAGATTTGCTTGTGGAAGGCATCTGGGTATTGGTTTATTAGCCCCCTAGGAAGCCTGTTCACACATCATTTTTATAGTACTTTACAAAATAAAAAGTAAATACAAAACTTAAGCCCCACAGATCAGTCGCTTTATGGTAGATAATGAAATACCCACAAAGCCTCAGTCTTCCAATGCTGGAATACACCCATGTAGCGGGGTGGTTACTCCGCTCCTGCCCTGAAGGACTTAAAACAGCCAGGGAGAGGGCTGTGGCAGGGAAAAGCTAGGCTAATTGGGGAAGTACCCACAGCTGGGCTATGCCCCAATCAGGCCCAGCTGGTCCCTATAAAAGGCTGTGAGCCAGAGGCCCAGAAGAACTCTTTCTCTGCATTCAGAGAGAGAAGGGCCTGGCTGCAGGGAGCTAGAGACAAGGTACCTGAGTGGAGCAGGGCTCGGGAAAGGCCGAGGAGCTGGGGAGCTCCAGCCTGGAAAGCCCCAGGCTGCGGCCTAGCATTGGGCCAACAGGTACTGGGGGTTGCAGAGGGCAGCCCAGGGGTAGGCCAAGGCAGCAGGTCCAAACCCAATCTTGCCAGTGATGAGTAGGCTGATACTGCAGTCTGCCCCAGGGCATGGGGCTAGATGATGACTGGCAGTAGCCTTATACTAAGGCGAGGTGGGAATAGTGGGTAGGGGTTCCCCGGGAAGGGGAGACCCTAAGACTGAGGGGTTACTGCCAGGGGGCAGCACCCCAGGTAAAAGGGCACCGGGGTCCAGGGAGGGACACGAGGGCCAGAGGACAGGTGGATCCCCGGCCTGCAGAGGGCGCTCTGGAGCTAGAATGAGCTAACACCTGGAAGTCACCAGCAGGAGGCGCCGCAGGGCTGAGTCCGCTCCTCTACAACCCATAATACATGACTGAAGAACTATTGAATGCTGCAAGAACAAAGATTTCTGTAATGAAAACCTTCACCCTACGCTGCCACCACTGACAAATAGAGCCAAGGGTCTAGACAAACCATATTTTCGGAGTTCTAGACAGTTGAACTTGGAGAACAGAAAGGAAGATGGTGAGAGTACAGCACCTGCTCCTCCCCAGAAGCCACTGCAGTGTCACTGCAATCACCACTGTCCAGAGGACTCAGTGGACAGCACCTGCAGGACTGATGGCTACTGTTTCACCATGGTAGAAGAAGATGAATCTGGAGAACGTACAATTGCCTCGGGATGCCTACGCTTAGGGTAAACAGGGCACTGGGGTCCTGGGCGGGACACGGGGCCACAGGTAAGGCAGATCACCGGCCTGCAGAGGGCACTCCGGACGCTGGGAGAGCTAATTCCCGGAGGACAACCAGCAGGAGGCGCCGCAGGGGTGAGTCCGCCAGCTTACAATTGGTGGAGAATGCAGGCACATGTGGTCTGCCCCGATACAAGGGGCTGGGCAAGGACTGTGGACTATTGCCTGAACATTGAAGGTGGAGAAGCAGGGGGTGATGGATCCCTGTTACACCGGGGTCTTTTGTTGTCCCTGGGTGGGGCTCGGGGTCAGCGCCCCAGTGGAAGGGGGCTGATGACCCACAGGGACTGTGGGAGGAGCAATGGGCCCTCCAAGGACAGATAGTCCGGCTGGTGGAGGAACAGTGGGCCTTGTGGAAGCTCCTGCGGTGCGTGTTCAGGAGGAACCGCTGATGGCCGAGGGAGGAGCCCGGCCCTAGGGCCAGGAGGCCCGGAGCAGAACTAAGGACTTGTTACGTCTGTGCCAGGCGTGGGCACATAAAACGGGACTGTCCCTACGGGGCTGGGTGCCTCACCCCGAACTGGGACGGCGCCCAGTCCCTCAGACAGCATGCTGGGTAAGGGAACCCAGGCAGCTGCGGGCGTGTTGGGCCTGTGGGAGGCAGGGCCACCTTTGGCAGGACTGCCTGGCCCCAAGGAACACGACCCAGGGCAACCCAGGAAGGGTTGGCTCAGTGAGGGACAACGGGAAGAAGCAGGAGGCCTGGGCAACACCGAGGCGGGGAGCCTGTTGGCATTGCTGGGAGCTGGGACACCTACGGAAAGACTGCCCCCTGGGGGGGAGGCAACGCAGCTGGAGGCAGCCAAAAGTGGCTGACTGGCCAGTGGGCCACCCGGGGAGGTGGCGAAGACTGCGACTGGGACAGCGGGACCCAGACCGTCGCTGGGGAGGTCAGTGACAAGGAAACTCAAATGGACTGGGCCAAGCAGGAAGCCGGGACCCAGTTGGGGTGACCATGGTAGAAGATGATGAAGCTGGAGGACGTACAATTGCCTCAGGATGCCTATGCTTAGAAGGCTCAGTCTTCTAATGCCAGAATACACCCATAATACATCACAGAAGAACTATCAGATACAATGAGTAATTCAAAGCCATTGTTAACAGCTTGGGTGAAACAAAAAACACCGCAACACAATCAAGCAACCCTGATTCCTTAATTTTAAAAGGGAGTGCTTCAGGTACCAAGAGACTGCCAGAGCACAGAACTCTTCAAACTGAATGTGGAGGTGGGAAGAGAGAGAGAGAAAACATGTTTTGAAAAGCAGCTTCCAGCTTGCCTCTTCTGTTCCTGGACAGGTGCAAACACTGTGCCATCTGGGTCTTATTTATTTATGTCGAAGCGAGGGAGAAGGAGGTTTCCTGAGCAACAATACATTTTTAATAACCGCTCGAATAAAAGCAATCTGTGCTTTCCTTTTCTTAAACACCGTGGGGCCTGATTTTCTACTCACCTGTTTAACTCCATTGACTTTAATGACGTTCCCCCTTACATGGGTGGCTAAGCAGAAGCAGGCACCACGCCTTAAATTTGGTCTGGTGGCCAGAGCACTGGACTGGGCCTCTGACAGCCAGGGTTTTATTCCTGCCTCTGTCACTCGCCTTCTCGGTGAGACCTTGCACAACTCACTCCACTGCTCTGTGGCTCATTTTCTCCATCTGTACAATGTGGGTAATGACGCATCTCCTGGGTAAATGCTGTCAGTTCCATGGATAAAAATTGCTGCATGAGATAGTGACCACCACCATCTAAGCTTTCCTACCTAAAAGCAGAGCCTCTACAGCTTGAATTAAAGAGCTGGGAGCTTTAATAAATTCACGTTCTCTGTGAGTGGGGCACAGAGAGGAATAAGTAATATTCACTGAGCAGCGTTTACTCTGGGTATCATTATTACTATGTTTTCCTCCTAAATCTTTACCACTGTAAACTCTTGAAGGAACATGCAGCTCTTTTTTGGGCATAAACTATAGAGGTTTAAAAAACCCAACTGGAAGACGATGTGTGCAGGTCAGCATTTGCATGCAATAAAAGTGGTTTAGGTACTGCAGATCCGGTACAAAGATGGCTCAAGGGCTTGACTGGGATACAGAATATGAAACTTTTCATCTCCAAGGTGCTCATCAAATCCAGCTCATGTTGACGGGGATCCTGTGATAGCAGTTTGGTACCCTACCTAGAATGAACTGGTGGGCTAAGTCAAGTGTCTGTACCACAAAGCTACTGCCAAAATTGGTACTAATTAACACCCTAGCGGGCAGTCTGAGCAGGAAAGTCCAAGACTGAATGGACTATAAAGACTGAATCCCTAGAGACTGTCTCAGTAGGTAACAGTTGAGGCAGAATGCTCCACTGCCACTGTTAGTTCGTGCAGTGGATAAAGAGGACTTCACTTTCCAGTCTGACACTTTTCACCAGCATGCTAATTGTTATTCCACTACAGAGTTGCAGGCCTAAATTGTAAAATGTAAGCTGGTGATGACTGTGCACGGTCCTGACCATTTAGCCAGCTGTGCTGTGCAAGAGGAAGGATGCTCTTGTGCTGGTCTGAGACTCAAGTTCCATTTCTGGCTCTGCCACTGACTTCCTCTGTGACCTTGGGTCCATCACATCATCTCTGTGTCTGGTCTCGGAATAATAAATCTCTCTTGTTTAGTTAAATTGTAAGCTGCCTTAGTCTAGAAGAGTCTCTTGCTACGTGTTTATACAGCACCTACCACAACAGGGCCCTGATCTCAGTTTAGGTTTTGTTGTAATACCAATGTTGCTAATGTGTTTGGGTGACCACACATGTACTGTGCAGTGGTGTCTTGGTTACAGTAAGTTAGATTGCTCCTTACTTAAAATGAAGTGAGTATTAGGGGCAGCCTGTAGCCAGGATGAGGAGGGATGGTGTTCCTAGCCTCTATTTGCCAGAAGCTGGAAATGGGCAACAGAGGATGGATCACTTGATGATTACCTGTTCTGTTCATTCCCTCTGGGGCACCTGGCATTGGCATTGTCGGAAGACAGGGTACTGGGCCAGATGGACCTTTGGACTGACCCAGTATGACCGGTTTTATGTTCTTACTATTTTTAGCACCGTAGCACAAGCCTGAGTCTGTAGACCCAAGCTCTGAGACTCGCTGCCATGGGTTTTTTTTTGGCTGTGTTGATGTACTGTCAGGAGACTGGGTCGCAGGTGGCCTGGCATAGTGGTCAGAGCAGAAGTCAGGGCCAGGAATCAGAGCTGAAGGTAAGAACTGCAGTCAGAGTCTGAATGCCTGAGCGAAGGGTCAAGACAGAGTCGGAACAGGATTCGGAGCCGAGGGTTAGAACTGGAGTCAGAAGGCAGGAGCCGGGCTGGTTCAGAGGGAAGAGCGAAGATGGGACAGGACTGGAACTTGTCTGGGTGCAGGCTAGGCGGGAGCAGGGCAGAAGCAGGGCTTGGAGTCAGGCGAGCGCAGGGAGGCAGAGAATCCACAGGTGTGGCTTGAGCAGCCAGAGAGCCTCAGGATCAACCTGCTAGCTTCCTATGTCAGGGCGCTCCGTCAAGCAGCCTAGCTGACCCATTAGAATGTCAGGAGTCTGAGCAGGTGCAGCTAGTGGTCCTCACTCCTCCTGACACATACCAAGAGAGGCTGAGACCAACATTTTCAAACACTGGGGCATATAGTGAGGTACCTAAATATCTGACTATATCTGATTATTGTAAATAAGGGCTGGATTCGGATACTCTTTTCTCTCATTGAACAGCATCTTGATCCATGGGTCATCAAACCAATGGGCCTCCTTGCAAAGTCAGGTGCAACTTAGTGTAGTTCAGAGTCTCAGAATCTGGCCCTAAGTTACTTCATTGGGAGTTGCTGGTACTTACTGTCCCTGAAAATCAGAGCCCTTTCCCCTGGGTACTTAAATACGGACTTAAGTGCCTCACTTCAGGCACCCACATTTGAAAACCTTGGTGCCAATCTTTATAAGATGCGCCTCATCTGCTGTATTGCGCATGGCATCACTGAAAACACAGACATGACTGACAGCTAACGCTACAAACCCTGACAGTGTATCAGCAGGCAAATATGACTCTGGAACTGCCGGCAACTATCAATTGGTGCTTAAATAAGTTACACTAAGAAGTCAGAAGAAAAATGCGCCTGGTAAAGAAATATTGTTTGGCAAGTAAATTAAGCAGTAAATCGAATCAAATGTCACTCGATCTTTAAAAAAAAAATCTCCTTTAGTTAGGCCTGTTTAGTTTCAAATTCCTGGCTTTTCAAAGCTACATTGCTCTAGAAAAAAACAACCCTTTGTTTTGAAGACACTTTAAAGACTGGGAACCGAAATCTAGTCTCAGGTAGTCTGATGTAAATTAAAAAAAATGCCATTGAAGTCAATGGAGTTACTCCAGATTTATGCTGGAGTAACTGACTTCAGATTCTAACCCTGATATTTTTTTTTTAACCAGCAGGATCATGTCAGTTAGATGTAGTTTCAACAGAATTTAAGTACATGCATCTATTTAACTCTCAACTTAGGTGCTCAGATACCATTTAGTATGTGATGCTAAATTGGTGGTAGATGAGATGAGTTAGGTACGAATTCAGATTTTGAATGGATTTCTGAATCTTGCCAATTTCTATGACAGTAACACAACGTAAGGCAACATATTCAAATCTCAGTGCTCAGTCAGTTAAGCAATTATAATTATGGCCAGATCCTCAGCTGGTGTATATTGGTATCGTTTCATGGAAATCAATGGAACTACACTGATTTATGCCAGATGAGCATCTGGCTCTGTGTTCCCCATTAGTGCTACTTTGTCTTTATTTTTCTTTACTAAGAAACTTTTCTTTCTAGTTGACTGAGTTTCTTTCCAAGAAAACGAGGCATGGGATTCATCTGCCTGCCCTTTTGTTTATTATTATTTGCATTAGTAATGAATTCATTATCCTTTGCATCATTAAAAGCCAGTTCATTATCTAGGAGGGTTACATCTCCATTCACACTTTCTCAAGTGCTTGAATGTTTGCTAGTCTAAGTAGCAGGTCTCCTGCAGATGCTGGAAAAGTACATTTTGCCCCTCACTCTGTGTTGATAGTGAATTTCATTTTGCTGGCTACTTGGGATTCTTTATGAGTTTGCTGTCTGAGCTTCCCTGTCCTGTTTCCCTCTCCTGGGTCTTGTCATTCTTCTCTTTTCATTCCCTTGTGTCCCCGATAGATCAGTTTGGTCAGTGGGATGCTGCTCACTATTATACTGGTTCCGTGATGTTTAATTTCTATGCTGTGTGCACTGCACCCTGATGTGAAAATATCTGCCTAATGTAAGTGATCCAAATTCTGATCTCAGTTACACTGGTATAAATCTGGAAATACTCCACAGAAGTCAGGGGAGCTGAGTTTGACACCAGTGTAAATGTAATCAAAATCTGGCCCACCGTTCAATCTCCCCCCCCCCCCCCATCCACCTATCCCCTCTCCCTGAGATGACTTCCTACAAAAGCCAGGACAAACAAAACATTCGCACAAACATTAAACATAAAGCAGAAAACTGCAGCCACACAAGTGAAGTTCATATGTTACGAATTAACATGCATGCATGCCAATATAATACGATTAGATTAAAGATTAAGGGCCTAATCCTGTTTCCATTGAGGTGAATGGAAGTTTTGACATTGATTTCAGTGGCAGAAGGATCAGACCCGTATTCTCTCCATGATATTTATTGGAACAGTTTAGCCAGGATAATAAAATATGAACACCTAATAGTACATAGCAAATGGAGGCCAAGATAAACTCAAATGAAATACCAGCCTCTGGTAGCTGTACAGCGTTTCAAATCCTGCTTTGAAACCTGGTCTGTCATGTGTCAATTATTAAGCAGGATCAGTAAAAAGAGGGCATGCAGTGATTTTTCTCGCAATATTTAATGAAGTCTGATCAAGTTTTTCAACCGAGAACAGGTTGACCCAGAAAAAGCCTAATAGCACATTGAGAGGACATTCAAGGCCAAGGAAGGGAGCAAAACCTACTCATTAGGAGCTCAAGTACTGTCCTAAGAATCCCATCCGTCCTGCACAAAGCAAGTTTTTATTTTAAACAAAACATGAATGTTCTTCAGTGGAATTCCCCCTGCAGGGCAGGTGGGATTTTAAACCTACTGGTCAATAGTTGCACACCTTTAAGGACGATGAGGCAAAGTTTGTGCAGAGCAGAGAAAATTTGATATTAGGAGTGTGCCTTCAATTATCTCAAAGGCAATTATCTCATAAGGATCCAGCGGTTTAGACTGGCCGAAGGGATGAGATTCTTCAGAGGTAGGATCGGAACTGTGGAGCTCTTTATCCATGTTTCTCTTCTCTGCACAAGCTGGGCACTAGGTATGTTTTAATCCACAGTGATTCATCAGTCTGAATATGGGCAAATGTCTTTGCATTTGAAGTGAATGGCTCCCTTTGTAATAAATCTTAATAAACCACCCTTTCTTAAAGACCAAGAGGCTGTCTTGCAAGGAGCAGTCTCCAGTCAAAGGTCCTCTCAGGGATCAGTAATTGGTTAAAAAACAGGAAACAAACTGACTATTTTCAGAATGGAGAGAGGTAAATAGTGGTGTCCCAGGGGTCTGTACTGGGAGCGGTGCTGTTCAACATATTCATAAATGATCTGGAAAAAGGGGTAAAGAGTGAACTGGCAAAATTTGCAGATGATACAAAATTACTCAAGATAGTTAAGTCCAAAGCAGACTGCAAAGAGTTACAAAGGGATCTAACAAAACTGGGTGACTGGGCAACAAAATGGCAGATGAAATTCAATGTTGATAAATGAAAGTAATGCATATTGGGAAACATAATCCCAACTATAGGTACAAAACGATGGGATCTAAATTAGCTTTTATTATTCAAGAAAAGAGATCTTGGAGTCATCCTGGATAGTTTTGTGAACACATCTGCTCAATGTGCAGCAGCAGTCAAGAAAGTGAACAGAATGTTAGGAACCATTAGGAAGGGGAAAGATAATAAGACAGAAAATACCATTTTCCACCATTGTACACCCACACCTTGAATATTGAGGGCAATTCTGGTCACCCTGTCTCAAAAAAGATAAATTAGAATTGCAAAAGGTACAGAGAAGGGCAACAAAAATGATTAGGGGTCTGGAACAGCTTCTGCATTAGGAGAGATTAAAAAGGACTGGGAGTTTTCAGCTTGGAAAATAGGTGACTAAGAGGGGACATGGTAGAGGTCTATAAAATTGTGAATGGTGTGGAGAAAGTGAATAAGGAAGTGCTATTTATTCCTTCACATAACACAAGAACCAGGAGTCACTCAATGAAATTAATAGGCAGCGGGTTTAAAACAAACAAAAGGAAGTACTTCTTCACACAACGCACAGACAACCTGTGCAACTCTTTGCCAGGGGATGTTGTGGAGGCCAAAACAATAACAGGATTCATAAAAACTAGATAAGTTCCTGGCAGATAGGTTCATCAATGGTTATGGGATTATGGTCAGGGATACCACCCCATGCTCTGGGTGTCCCTAGCCTCTGATTGCCAGAAGCTAGGAATGGGTGACAGGGGATGGATCACTTGATGGATTTCCTGTTCTGTTCATTCCCTCTGGGGCACCTGGCATTGGCCACCATCGGAAGACAGGATACTGGGCTAGATGGCCCATTGGTCTGACCAGTAAGGCTGTTCTTTTGGGAATTCACCCTCAGATTTTGAACACTGCAAGGTCTGGGCAGGTTTGGATCTGGGATTTGGTTCAGCTTATTGTACAGGTACAAAATTTGAATCCAGAACTGGTTTGGATTTAAAACAGCTCTATAGTTCAGAAGCACTGAGATCCAGAGCTTGGGTTCATTCCAGGTCAGCCCATGTGATACTTTCTTCGTTTATTATGTTACTCTGATGCTGCACAGCTAGCTAGTCACAGAGTGCCAGCTACATCGCAAATCCCTGTACTGGTGTGTAAACAAGGAATCAGTCATGCCTGCAGCAGTAGGAGCCTTGTTAATTACAGCTCCATTTGAAAGCCAGGAAAGTGTCAATGTCTGCCAAAGACATGGGAGAACATTAGCTGGGAAAGAGGCATTATTGTCAGGTTTCTAAGAAGAGGTGGGACATACCTTACCGACTTACAAACATTAACCTTTATAAAAAGCACCAGTAATGGGTGGTGATGCAACCTGCTAAGTGAAGTTTCAGAGAGGTAAGTGAAATTTCATAGTGATTAGGGGTAGCAAAAGATCTGTTAGTTCATCTAACCAATCCCCAGGCTGAGGCAGGGTTGCCTTTTCCATTGCATGTTACAGAACTTTGTCCAGTCTAACAAGAAAATAACTCTGGCAATGGGACTCCCGTAACTTCCTCTGGGAGACTAACCCTGAAATATTTCCCAAAAGTCAAGCTCTGTTGTCTTCTACCAATTTCAACCCATTACTATAATTACTACCTATAATTGGGGCTTCTGTTTTTCAGAGTTAATAAACTCAATTTTATTCAATTTTCAAATAAGTTCAATTTTCAGGGTTTATTTTTAGCAAGTTTTGAATTTTATGTATATGTCCAAAAATAGGAGGCTTGGGGGCTCTTTGTATATAATGCAATGAGTAATCTCTTTGTAATGTTCCCTAGTGCACTTTTACATAGTGCTTTTTCAAACAGCACTATGTTAAAGCACACTAGAGAGCCTCTAGTGCACACCAGCAGGGATTACATGGCCCAATTAATGTACAGCGCATTAGTGCATTGTAGAAATCACACCTGGGTGGTTAACCTACTGCTCCATGGTGACAAGCTATTAGATACAAACAACCACTTCCTGTGTTTTTCTGGTGTTTATTGAAGAAACACCAATTTTTTAAAAAAATCATGGCTGTTCTATTGGTATTTATTGTTAAAACCTAAAATCAAGAGCCCTGCCTATAATCTATGATCATCTCCTGGGGTCCAGCCAAACTATACACAGACCAGGTTGGGGATATGTGTGCAAAGATGGTGTAAAGCTCACCTTTCTGCTGTCCTGAACCGATGGCTATTCTGTGCTGGTGTTATGTAGAGCAGCCCAGGCCAAGGAGCTGAAACTGTAGTCAGGAGTGATGCATCACGGGGGCATCCTAGCAATGCTGACCTTAACTTTGGCCAAGTCCCATCAAGAAGTCGGACGGCAACATGGGAGCCTCTGCACTGGCTCTTCACCGCCAGAAGACCCCTTTTGCACCGAGATTATTCTTCCTGGCCCTGTTAGTGTTGGGAAATTGTGGGAAATTCACTTCCTGGGACATCTACATCTTATTTAGACTCATAGACTTTAAGGTCAGAAGAGACCATCATGATCATCCAATCTAACCTCCTGCACATTGCTGGTTGCAGAACCTCACCTACCCACTCCTGTAACAGACAAAGCACTAAGAAATGCGATGGATTATCCTACACTGGCTGGGGGAACCTTACAGGCCTTTTCCATCCCTAGAGTTCTAGGAATAGAAGGTGTGTGTGTTCTAAATACACAAATTACAAGATCTGACAGCTCTAAATCAAACAGTGTGTCATTAACAAGGTGAAAAAAACAACAACACAGCAGTCACGTGCGGAAAAGAAAAAGCTAGACAATGTGTTGGGGAGCTACTCATCTGTGTGTTTACTGATAATCAAGAAGAATCTTGAATGAAAATATCATTATTTCATAGGCTAATGCACACAGCAAGAGCCAAATCTTACCTCTCCGGCATTCAAAGCACAGCAATTGGCACAACTGCAATTTTAGTGTGAAGTAGACTAGTGGGGAAAATAATCACTTTTTACAGGGTTAATAAGGAATGTTGAGATGGCGGGTGGGAGGTAGGCTGGCTCTCAGGGTTGGTAACAGGCTAGGAAATCTTTTGTCTTCGGGCCACAGGTTCAGATGTAGCCTAGATTAACGTGATATCGCTAGTAAGCATGACCTAATCCCGAAAGGTGCTCGCACCTTCTCTAACAAACTGACTCTGTGAGCTCAACTCTTGTTGAGCTCAATAGCAACTGGGCTCACCCAATATCCTGCAGGATTGAGTCCTTAAAGTCATTCCCATCCAATGTCTATTCAGTGTCTGGCTTGAAATGAATTAGTGGCCTCTGTGTACATCACTAAAACCACCACTAAATTGCCCTCAGTCTTTGCAGGGAAGCCACGAGTTGAAAGGAACATGATGGGAACCACACCATTCTTTTGATCCTTTCTGGGATGGCACTGAGGCACATTGGTGGGAGTAGTGTGTGGGAAAATGCTGAGGCGGAAGAATGCAGGGGGATAAACTGGGTGAGCTAAATAGCTTTTCCATTTCTAATTTATGCAAATCTATGAATCTTGCACTGTTGCTAACCCTGTCCTCAGGATAAATAGAGACCTTAAATTTCCACTGCTGCTAATCAGGTACATTCCAGGAGTTTTAAACTGCCTTGGCAAGAAAAGCTAATATAATAAAAGCTGGGGGGAACATTAAAATAGTGCAGAAGGGTTATTACAAAGCAAATGTGAAGGATTTAAAATGGCTGGCTTTGTAGATCAAAGCCTTTTCCTCCTTGGTAGCCACCAGCAGTCTAACCAGGAGACAGTGGCTAGGAAAAAGAATGGGAGGGAACTTGTGCAATTGAGTTGGGGAAATAACAAAGCCTTTGGATAGGGAGAAACAGTCCCCATTTAAGCCAGTGGGAGATAGGGGCAAACGCAGAATGTAAGAGCAGAATCTGGGCCAAGGGAACCAAAAAAAAAAAATAAATGGTGTGGTAAAGCGTTGACGGAAGAAAGAATCATTTGATTAAAACAATTCTGACCACAAATACCGGGAATCTTATTGTATTTGGGGGTCATGGAACTGGTTGCCATTATTATTATTTGTCATATTTATATATATGTAATTAATTTCTAGATTGCCCAACTGAAATGGGGACCTGATTGTGCTGGTAACTTTATAAACACATTGTAATCATCTTTAAATGGACAGAAGCTGACAATCAGGCATCCCAAGTTCTCCAGAGTTTCTAACAGAAGTTTTCCCTATTATTGCTACTAGAAGCTGACACGCTAGATTAGCCACTTTATTCCAGACAATTTCTCTCTATTCCTCTCAGACAAGCTCAGTATGCTATGTGCTAGATCAAGCACCAGGAATAATTAAATAGTAAATGTCATCTAGAAGTCATGATATTAAATTAAAAGTAATATTCTGACTTAAAGCAGCAAAAACAAAAATGGTCTCTTGGTCAGGTTTTTACAAAGTGAACTATAAAGCACTCTCTATTATATAGTGACAGCACCGTACATATGATAATATTTCATCACTTATTCACCAAGACGTGCTCAAGTATATTGCTGCTGTAGTGGATGTTCCATAACATACCATACTGCATGTTCAGTATGGTAACATTATGCACAAAAGCGTGTTTTATAGATGCAAATCTTTTGTCTGGATTTTCTTGCTTTAGAGGGCATGTCTTATACATTTCCTCAAATCTAGGGCCCAGCTTGCCATCCTTATTCAGGTAAACTTTCACTGGCCCAGTGTTTTCGCATTAAATTCCCTCCACCTTCCTCCCTCCTTCCATCCAATTGTTGATGGGATAAGGTGTTTTTCACATAAAAGTTGCTGGGTCAGAAGGGTTTAAAATCATTATCAACTGCAAAATATTCTGTAGCATATGTGAAATTAGTTAGCTGGTCTCCATCCAATCCCCAGCAGGATGGGCAAACCCCGGATATGAACATCCCCAACACTTTTTGAAAGTAAAGACCAGAATTTGATACCAGACTTGAACCATGTGTCTCCGATTTGGCAGTGGTTCCCCATGACCAGGCCTTCTCCATCACAAAAATCTGTTTTGAGGCGTGGTTCTAACTGGCACTCTGGTCAGTCTCAGCAGAGGGTCCCAAGACTGAATGGGCATGGATGCTAAACTCTGTCACTTGGTCTATAGCAGAACCTCTAGATGACAGTCGAGGCTAACAGGTAGGGTAGGTATCAGAGGGGTAGCCATGTTAGTCTGAATCTGTAAAAAGCAACAGAGGGTCCTGTGGCACCTTTAAGACTAACAGAAGTATAGGGAGCATAAGCTTTCGTGGGTAAGAACCTCACTTCTTCAGATGCAAGTCATCTTGCATCTGAAGAAGTGAGGTTCTTACCCACGAAAGCTTATGCTCCCTATACTTCTGTTAGTCTTAAAGGTGCCACAGGACCCTCTGTTGCTTTTTAGGTAGGGTAGGGAAAACCTTGCCCTCCTGCCTCTGCACTGTGGATAGAGTATTTTAATCCACAGAGCTGCCCCAGGGGCACCTTTCACCACCAATACACACATTTAAAAAAATAGAACCGCAAAGGTCAAAATCGGTGAAATATCAATTAAAAAATCCCTGAGCCTGTAATAGGCATAAACTGAAACAGACACCTGAGAGCATGAGCAACTCTCTGTGTGAACGTGACAGACTAAATAAGGTCACTAAAACAAGCCACTTGACTCCAGTGTATCGTTTCGATACGTACACCACCACCCAGGTCCGGGGTGACACACATTGACATCGCATATGCTCTGCCCTGCTGCCATGGGGCTGATCAAAACTGGAAACAATGGAGCATTTGCAGAGCAGATCCTGCCATTGAATAATAGATGTTAAAGTTGGAAAGACCAATATTTTAATCTACTTTACATCCCTGTGGGTTTTGATGTAATTCCCAAAGGGCTGGGTTCCAATTTCCCATTTTGGGGTCACTGTTTATAAGCATTGGGATCTTTTGGGGAGAAAGGCTCTATGAGACATCAATTATTAAGGTGGAAGGAGGATATATGATCCTGGGGTGGGAGTGTTATCTACAGGGTTTACTGCACTCAGAGGAAAAGACAGGAACAAATTCATTGAGGAACTGGAGGAAAAAGGATAAGGTTTGTGGAAGGAGAAAGATCTATTTGGGTCTGCAGGTCAGAGTACAGAGAATGATGTGACATGGAGAAGAGAGATTAGTCCCATATCTGAATCAAAACTCCACAGTTTTTACCAGCTCACATGTGCTTTCAAAAGAGAAGAAAACCATGAAATGCACTCAGAGCAGAGGGTACACAATATGAAGCCATCGTAAAGTAGGGACAACACCCCAGTGAAATTCAAAAGGCAGAACAAAATGTTGATTCCTAGTTTCATCCCGGGCTACAGTTATTGGACAGCTTTAACTAAATATCTATCTATTAGGAATATCTAGTGTAGAAATCAAGCTATTTTTACAGAGTTAATGGGACAATTTATTCCTTAAAGTGAATTTTCAGTCTAAGTCTTAACCTCCTTTGGAGATTAGAAAATTCTTTGCAGTACAATTTAGGTAGCACTTATTCCCAAAAGATGGACCACTTTAATCAGCAGAGTTAGTTTTAGCTAGGCTGCAGCGTTGATCTATCTCTATCATTTATTCAGGGCTGCTCAAAGAGGACTTAAACTTTTTACGAATATTAATGACTAAGTTTTGCTCTTTTGCCACCTTAGAAATATTTTCTGTAATGACAGACAGAGAAACAATGACCTTATAATCTTCCTTCTCTTTACATGCAAATTTAGAAGTCATCTTTATTCTCTCCCATCTCTGATTGGCAGAGCTCGGGCAGTGGAAAAGATGGAAATGGCGAATGTCATGTCATCTGCTACATGAGTGATCTCTTGGTGACTAATTCACAGAAGGGAACCGGTGCCTGAGTCTGTCAGTAAAAACAGAGGGTGGAAAGAAGGGAAGAATGCTCAAAAGAAAAGATCTGGAGTCCTCAGAACACCATCTGAACAAGCCTTGGTTGTATCTAAGGCCACAGTCAGTGTAATGATATGGAAAGACCCACCAAAGTAGAGACAACCCCCCAGAAGAATCCATCCCAGGTTTTACACAGGATACAGTATTTCCTGGGAAAGAGCTTTGAGAACTTTGGTTAATATTGTGTCCACATCCAGCCAGAAGGGATGTGAGCAATAATCGGGTAGTAAAGATGTATAGTGTATTCATTCTTTACTCCCAGTCACCAGGGACACAACTGTGAAAATCAACATTGAGCAGAGGAAACACTCTGAGAGCCATTCCTAGATCATATATGTAAAAATAGTTAGATTTTCCTTTCCCTGAATGTCATTGAGTAATAATTCCACTAGAGGCTGCCTATTTACTAGCCTGTTCTTTTCCATTTTAGTATGAAATACTGTAACCATTAGCAGGAGGAATACAACTGTAGAGGGATCCTGGAATCAGAAGTTATATGCAAACAATATTATATGTTTGTTTATATTTTGTAAATTAGTTATCTGTCAAACGATGTTGTGTTTCAGTTAGTTGTCAGGTGGTGAGACGTATAAGTAACTCATCAAAGCCCTTGTTATTCTGCTACAACACAATGGATGTTCCAAGCCAGTGATAACAGAGAGAGCTGCCAAGGTGTTAATGAATGAGAACTCTGAGTGATAATCATAGGCTGAGACTGCTGCCTTGGCAGGACGGTATCTGCCATAGTTATATAGCCTCTATCCACTACAGCAAGCCATTCTTACCACTGACTTTCCATCTTAAATACCTTCTTCCCTCCCTCCCTTCACCTTTAGAGATAAGAAAGGATGCTACATATCTGTTTAGTACCAGACTAGGTAACTTCACCTTCAGTTTTAGCAATATTTTTCACTTCCTGCCCTAAGTTTTTGTGTCGTGATCTTAAACAGCTGTTAGATGTAGCTTTATTTGCGTGGTGGTAAGTGGAAGGATTCTACGTATAGGGTCATATTCTATTTTAAGACTGCATGTACTTGTCTTCCATTGGAGGTCAGTGAGAGCTACTGTTCACATGTGTATCTGAGGGACCGGGCTGGCGCCGAGCCGGGCCCGCGCCACTGGGGCCGGCGTGCTCGGCCGGGGCCGCACCGAGCTGGCGGTGGGACCAGGCTGGCGCCGAGCCGGAGCCATTGTGGCTGGCGCGCTCGGCCGGAGCCGCTGGGCCGAGCCGGGCCAGAGCCGCTGGGGCTGGGCCCGGGCCGGCGCTGAGCTGGGTCGGAGCCGCTGGGGCCGGGACCAGGACCAGGCTGGCACCGAGCCGGGCTGGAGCCGCCGGGGCCGGCGCGCTCGGCCGGAACCGGGATGTGCCGAGCCAGAGCCACTGGGGCCAGAGCCACTGGGGCCAGAGCCGCCGGGGCGGGGTCAGGCCAGAGCCGCCGGGGATGCTCGGCCGGTGCCGCCGGGGCCAGGGCCAAGCCGGGCTGGAGCCGCTGGGGCCGGGAGCGGGCCGCGGCGCTCGGGCTGAGCCAGGCCGGAGCCGCTGGGGCCGGAACCGCCGGGGATGCTCGGCTGGCACCGCTAGGGCCGGGGCCGAGCCGGGCCGGAACTGCCAGGGCCGGGAGCAGGTCGGCGCGCTTGGCCGGAGCCGCTGGGGCCGGGAGCGGGCTGGCGCCCCAGGGCCTGAGCCGAGCCGGGGCCGCTGGGGCCAGCTGGAGCCATAGGGAACCACTTGGCCAGGGCCGGACTGGGCCGCGCTGCACCGCACCTCCTCGGAGCCCTCCTTCTCGCGTCCCCCCCCCGCCCCAGCTTACCTGCTGCTGCCAGCCTGTCCCTGCTTGTTTTCAGACTTCCCACGAACATGTGATTCGCGGGAAGCAGGGGAGGGGGAGGAGCAGGGGGCGGAGCGTTCAGGGGAGGGGAGGAGGGGGAAGTGAGGTGGGGAGGGGTGGACAGCTGCGGGGCCAGGGGAGGGGTGGACAGCTGCGGGGCCCTTCTAGGTGCCGCTTTTGAAAAATGTGTTGAGGGGAAGCGGCTGCTTCCCCTGCACCCCACTAGCTACGCTAGTGGCTACAAGCCAAACAAGCAACAAACTACAAGCCAACAATTAGCCAACAAGCAACTCACAAGCCAATTAAGCCAAAACCAAGCCCAATTTCTGCGTTTTTTTCACGGGTTTGGCATGTCTGGGGCTAATGCTATCCTTGGATGCATGAATGGGAATCTCAAGTAGGAGTATGAAGGTCATTTATCAATTGTTGCTGGAATACAGTGTCCAGTTCTGGTGTTCCCAATTCAAGAAGGATGCTGATAAATTGGAGAAGGGTCAGAGAAGAGCCTCAAGAAATAATTGAAGGATTAGAGCATGTGCCTTATAGTGAAAGACTTCAGGAGCTCTTTCTATTTAGCGTCACAAGAGATGGTGTTGCCTGATTTAGGAGGTTAATAATATTAATTTGGATCGTATGGGTTTTAGGCTCGCCAGTCTGTCTGATCAGAAGATAAAAAAGTTCTTGTACCAAATCAGGCTCCACAGAATTTACCAAGGTCCCTCAGGGGTATGACAGGAATCTCACATTGAGACAGATATAGCCTTAAAGACTTTTTATTAAGATAAATGAAGTAGTAATTAAATGGTAAAATAATCAGAGTTACAAAGTTACAATTGTATTACTGCTGTTCAAAAGATACTTATGGTATTATGGTATCATATGCTACAAAGCTTTGGTTAATATACTCACACCCTTTCTTGATAACGTGGTGGTGAGAGACACAGGACTAGCCTCGCCTCTGGCGGTTCAAATTCCTCAATTTTGGAGTGAGAGGTGCAACGCTTAGAAGAAGCTAGAGCTATTGAAGCTAACTTAGAGTTTACTTAACTAACAAACTTAATATTTAAACCTAATGAACAAAACTAAGAACAAAAGCTTAGGGAAACCAAGCTTAGCCTAGTCCCCTTGGAACTTTTAAAGTTTAAGAAAAACAAGAACAGGCTTCCCCTAGCAAGGTGGGTCAATTCTTTTATAGGGCACATGTGTTTGAACCCTCTGTCTATGCCCAAACTTAATTTCTCACCCACAAAAATGTTAGGGTACGTTTACTCCATAGGCTAGTGTTGTCAGACGTCACTGGTGTGGTGCTCTGCTCTGTTCAATGATAACAGTCAGCTGTGTGTGTGTGTGTGTGTTCTCCCTGTCCTGGCTCTGTGCAGATAGCTGGCACAGCAGATCTCGAGCGAACTGCCCAGTGACCACAGACTCTAATAAGATACGAAGGCACCCATCCAGGTTTATTGTCAAACAAAACACAATCTCTAGCTCCCTGGATCAGATGCTTACAGTTCTGCTAGTACGTATGTGCTTCCTGACAATGGACCGGCTCAGTCAGTGGCGGGATTTACCACTGCCCCCTAGGCCAGACAAAGACGTCCACTCAGGGATGAATTCTTATACACGGGTACAAACAGGTTATGCATCATTTAATGCACTGAGGTACAGCCCTTCTATGCATTAGGGTGTTGCCTTTCTCCTGGTACAGGTTGATTCAAACAAACAAACAAGTCTATCCATCATATTGTCCTTTCATATTGTCTATCCATCATATTGTCCTTTTATACGGTCTTTAGGCAACAGGCAACAGACTGGCGAGCCAGCCAGGAGACTCAAGGAGTGTGAGACAGGGATTTTCAGGGATTCCAGGCATCTTTAGACCCCCGAGAACCTCACCTGAGGCATAAGTAAAGAGTTAGAATTAGAGAGCAAGATTGTGTGTCTTACTCACTCACTCTTAAGAACACAGGAACCTAAGTTCCTGTGATTGCTTCTTGGCAGCGATCCCAGTATTTCCTGTTATGTGATGTGGTGTGACTTAAAGATTTAGCTTAGAGGTTTTAAATTTAATCTTGCAAGATAAAGAGTAATAGTGTTATTATTTAAAGTGATATGTGCGTTTAAGGGGCTTTGTTGAAGGTTAAAATTATAACAAATGGTACCGATAAGATATTAGCAGTAGCATCGGGCCCGATAACCCACACTAGTGGTGGTGGGGGAGTTAATAAATCTATGTATTAATTACCGCCAAGAGGCCGCAGTAACTCAGAACTTGTATGGTTCAAGTTACCTTATTTCAGTCCCCTCAACTCTCTTGGGCTGCACCTCTGAGCCGCTTGCCTCAGTTTCCCCCAGCTGTTTGGCAGGTCCTGACAGAGGAAAAGAGACCTCTCGATCAGCTACACGCCTTTGAGAGAAGAAAGGGGAATGCACCCCCATCCCTCTATTGTTTACTTGGGACTTATTAAACTAAGTGTAAAAAGCTGTTTGGGGTGTTGTTTCCTGTTGTTTCTGTGAAGGAATGCCTTCAGTTTCAGTCTTCTAGTGAAAGACTTAAGGAGCTCCATCTATTTAGCGTAACAAGAGATGGTAAAGGGGTGACTTGATTTGATTGTATAAGTACCTACATGGGGAAAATATTTGATAATGGGCTCTTCAATCTAACAGAAACGATATAACAAGAGCTGGAAGAGCTGGAAGTTGAAGCTAGACAAATTCAGGCTGGAAATAAGGCGTACATTTTTAACAGTGAGAGTAATTAACCACTGGAACAATTTACCAAAGGTCGTGATGGATTCTCCATCACTGCCAACTATTAAATAAAGATTGGATGTTTTTTCTAAAAGCTATGATCTAGTTCAAACAGCAATTAGTTCAGGGAGTCCTATGGCCTGTGATACAGATGAGGTCAGACTAGAAGATCACAAGTGGTCCCTTCTGGCTTTAGAATCTATAATTCTATGAATTCCTTGCTTTTGGGGTTAATAATTAAGAAGCCCAAGGTAACTGCACAAAAATGTGGCCTCATATTTTCTATCCTCTGTAAAAGAAGAGTAGCTCTGACATCATTTCACTTGTAGTCCTCCAGAACATTAGGAAGGCAGGACTTCCTTGGTGGGAGCTGAGGCTAGGGCAGGGGATTGGGGTGTGTGTGGGGCTCCTGCTGGGGGTGCGGGCTCTGGCTGGGGGTACAGGCTCTGGGGTGGTGCTGGGTATGAAGGGTTGGGGTGCAGGAGGGTGAGCCGGGCTGGGACCGAGGGGTTCGGAGGGTGGGAGGGGGATCAGGGATGCAGGCTTTGGGCAGCACTTACATCAAGCAGCTCCTAGAAGCAGCGGCATGTCCCCCCTCCGGCTTCTATGCGGAGTTGCAGCCAGGCACCACCCCTGCAGCTCCCATTGGCCTTGATTCCCAGCCAATGGGAGCTGTGGGGGCAACGCTTGGGGCAGGGGCAGCATGTGAAGCCCCCTGACTGCTCCTATGTGTAGGACCCAGAGGGGGGACATGCCACTGCTTCCGGGAGCCGCGCGGAACTGGAGCGCTAGAGCAGGGCAAGCCTCAGACCCTGCTCCCCAGCTGGAGCTCGAGGGCCTGATTAAAACATCTGAAGGGCCGGTTGCGGCCCCGGGCCATAGTTTGCCCATCCCTGTTCGAGGTCCTCACATTCAAGCTGAACTAAAGGATATGTTTACACTGCAGCCAGGACCATGCTTCCCAGCATGGGTGGACAGATTCATATGAGCTCTCCACAAGCTAGCATGCTAAAAATAGTAGTGTAGCCATGGCAGCATGAGTGGTAGGCACCCGAGTACATACCCAGGGCAGTGATGGGTTTGTACTCCCTATCCATGATGGTATGGTCACACTGCTATTGTTAGCATACTAGTTCTGCTCAAACCCCAGGGTGAAGGAAAGGGGACCAAGGACAGAGCCCCGTGGAACCCTCACAGAAAGTCAGAGGGAGGATAAGAAGGATCCTCCAAAGAACATGCTGAACAATTAAAAAGGTAAGGGAATATCAAGGAGATGACGGAATCTTGGAAGTCAAGGGAGGACACAATTTCAAGAAGAAGAGCATTGTTGATGGTGTGGAAGACATCTGAGGGGTCAAGGAGGTTGAGGATGGAGTACTGGTTCTGAAACTTGGCTAGGAAGAGGTCATTAGAGGCTTTGGTGAGAGTGGTTTTAGTGGAGTGCAAAGGCAGATTGGGGAGGGTCTAGGATGGAATTGGAGACATTGATTGTTCACAGCCGGTTCAATGAGCTTAGAGATGAAAGGGGGAAAATGGAGATGGGGCAGCTGTTGAAGAGGCAAGTGGGGTCAAGGGTGGGCTTTTTAAAAATGGGAGCAACTAAATCATACCTAAAATACAAAGTTACATATCTCCTTTTCTAAGTGCTCATCGACACTCTGAATATCAGCTGACAGGGCAAACTGAACAGGAATATAAAATCCAAGGGTATGATATGCTCTGAAAGCAGTGACTGTGAACTTAAGGTGATCAGAAATTCGCTTGGGATATAAGCCATTGGTAACAAAGTATGTTTTTAGAAACCCATGCACATGGCAGACAAGGTAACAGTTTAATTAATGGTCAATTCAATGTACACAACCATTTACAGAATGCGAGTATTATACAGGGACCTCTCTTGAGTAGATAACCCAACATTTATATCAGGAATGAAGAGTCTTTACTGCAGTTGCAGCCAGAGCCAAATCCACATCACCAGAAAACACATTTCTGTAACAAAGCTACAACAACACTGCAAATATCTATCCATAACATTGCTAGGCCATCCATCACCCCAGTATCTGAACATCACACATATCTGTGATATAGTCTACATTTATTTGTTTGTGCTTTTTTAGCCTCTCTCTTCTTGTTGGTATGACATAATCTATTATTCATGTGTTATGGTTTGCTGAACATTTAGGCCAATTCCCTACTACCCTCGCTGAAGCAAACAGAACTCCCTCACGTGAGTGGTTCTATTGGATCTACAGGAACTCTTTGTATGAAAAAGTCCTTCCCATTCAATTTTTTTTTTCCATTTTCTGTCTATTTTAAAATTGAATAAAACATAGGAACCAAATATGCATGAACTGTGTCTTGATACCAGCAAGGCCGGTGCATTATAAATGCTTTGTGGGAAACAGAGTGAAAAACTGCTGAAGTCAATGACAATTAAGCAGTTTCTGTTATGAGTTCTTGCTTCAAAAAAAAAAAAAGGAAGTAATTAAATGAAAATGTATCACCTTTAAAGAAAAGCATACACGCAGGGTGGCAGACATAAAGCAGCATAAAAAAATTGAATCTCTGCAAATTAAAAATGCTTGCTTTGAATATATATATATCAATATATGCTGGAGAATTCTTTTTACTGCAATCTTCTTTAATAATGACTTATCTGATTTTTATATTACTTATATTTGGAGTGTAACTTATTATGAATCTTGTACTGCACCATTGGTTTTACATTTGTAATTCATTTTAAGTTAGTGTCTTCCAGAAAAGGTCATCACAATGACTTCTGGAGAATGATTAGCATTTCAAGTAAGGACCATGGGCCCAGTCCCTCAATGGGATCCACTAGTGCAGATTCTTGTGGAGTCCCAGGGATGGTAGATTTCACTGTAGAATCAAGTCTATGTGTTAATACCCCTGTGTATGGCCCTCACTACAAACATTCCCCTGAACCTGCACATTCTCAATGTGTGGAAATATTAACTTCAGGGACAACAAGACTGAGCCCCATAAGCTAAATAGGCTGTGTTGCTGACACTGGAAATGATTTCCATGGGATTGAAAGGAATATCAGCCAAGGCATGGACATTTTGACCACTTACTTCCAGCAGTGGAGACTAATTCTTAGTAAAACCAAGACAGTAGCAACTACTTTCCATTTAAACACTTGTCTTGCTAATTGGCCCATCTTGATCCATGTGCAAGGACAGTTACTGCCATTCCAACCAGTTGTCACATACCTGGGAGAACAGCTCCATCATAGCCGGACATACCAGCCTCACCTGCAATACCTGAAAATGAAGACATTTTTCCACAGCGCCTTCATATAAAAAACTACCGGGAACCCGCTGGGGAGCTGACCCTTTGGTCCTTCGTACATTTGTAAGGGTTCAAACAAGAACTGGATAAATTCATGGAGGATAGGTCCATCAATGACTATTAGCCAGGATGGGCAGGGATGGTGTCCCTAGCCTCTGTTTGCCAGAAGCTGGGAATGGGTGATGGGGATGGATCACTTGATTATCTGTTCTGTTCATTCCCTCTGAAGCACCTGGCATTGGCCACTGCAGAAGACAGGCTACTGGGCTAGATGGACCTTTGGTCTGACCCAGTATGGCCATTCTTATGTGTTGGCCCTGGTGTTTTCTCCAGCTGAGTACTGCTCTGAGATCTGGGGGGTGTAGCTGCCTTGCTCAGCTTGTTGACACAGAGCTGAATGTGGCTACTTGTATTATTAGCAGCTGCTTGAATTATACACCAATCTGCCGACTGTATGTGCTAGGGCCCATAGCGCCACCAGACCTTTGACAAGATGCTATAACTGTTAAGTCTGCCTGGAGAGCGGTGACAGATGAAACCAACCTATTACATCTCCAGTTGACTGATGCCCATTTTCAGACAGGAGACAACACACAGCACCAGCTCGATGGTCTGCTCGTATTCAGTGGAGGAATCCCATTCCTGAAGACCAGCATGTGACGCCACAGCTGATCTCTTGACACCCCTTTGCTATGGCAGTTCATGCACTCCTAGACAAGAAAGCTACTGGCCCTTTAACACACACGGACGAGTAGTGTCGCCAGGGAGCTGAAAACTATGTTCATATAGAGTGGAAGCATCGTTGGGAAAGAGAGTCCAACACACTACAGTCTACACTTACAGCACGTAGTGAAGATACTACCTATGCCAGCTGGAGAGCTTCTCCCGTTGATGTGGGTACTCCACCTCCAAGAGAGGTGGCAATTGTGTCAACAGGAGAAGCCCCCGTTGACATGGCACTGTCTGCACTGGGAGTTAGGTTGGGATAACTGCGTCGCTCCTGGGTGTGGATTTCCCACACCCCCGAGCAATATAGTTATACTGGCATATGTTTATAGTGTAGACCAGAGCTAAGTAAATCCAGGAATCTATTGCTGCACTTGCCTCCTTGTCCACCTGATCGTAAAGCCGGGACCAGGCTCAACAAGCGACTCTCTGGCTTGACCAGCGTCGCTTAACTATTGTGACCCAGGGACCCTTTGGTGCCAACCGGCGGAGAGCATAAGGGGTGCACAGGGGTTTACAGGAATCCCCTGGATCTGAGGTCTAGATAATAGTGCCCCAAAGGGCGGCATGTGAGATCTTTACCAACAGCAAGTAATGCACCGGTCACCCTAATCATTGCAAGATGTAAGCACAGACGATATTTAAGGAGTCATGTGTCTATAACTATGTTCTTAAGATATGTGAGTTAAGGCAGGTCACCAGACAGTGATAAACAGGGGTAGTAGACATTTCTGTCTCATTGTGTATTGTGTGTTACTTTGTATATTGTGTATTACTTACTCATGGATGTAATTTTAACATTAGGTCAATGACATTTTTTGTCTTGGACTTAAGTTTTATTAAAGAAAAGGAAAGCAAACATTTAAAGAAAAAGGAAACAATAAATCCAGATCTATTCAGCTTGCAGAATTTGCAAGTTCTACCAGCTTTGCTTTTGACTTCCACCAAAGTTCAAAGTGAAAGGGATGTGAACTTACATAAACTAAGGGCTGACAAAGAAGTTTACGTAAACACATGAAAAACAAAAGCTACGGGATTTCACATAACTGGGCAAATCCCCACCACCGTTAGTGTAATACTTTCCAGTCCGTTCATAAAGAATGATAATGAACCATGCCGCTAAAAGAGAATGTAGTTGGCCAAAAAGTGAACAGACACAACCAAACTAAGGCACTGTGGACCCTGGAGTTTTCCAGGTTCCTTGGCAACGCTAAATCAATTTGTAATGGTTGAAAGGAACCCAGCACAGTTTAGGATTTTTCTTTTTTAAACAATCTTTCTGCATCCTTTCCCAAAGGTAAGCACACACCTCCCATTTTCAACAACTTGTGTTTTGATTTAACTCACCCACTAAATTCCCTTCCTGGGCTGGGCTGAATAAATTATGTCCTCCAGTTCCTGGGTGGAGAATCGTTATTTCTTTCTCTTTAGAAATTGAAAATGGTGAAACCACTCTGGCTCAGCCTTTGCATCAGGTCCATTTGAAAGTGTTGTCCTTGTTTCCAATTATCCAACCCACTGGCTACTAAAGTATTGACGCTTTGTAGCATTTTGTATGAGACAAGAGAAATTAGTTAGAGGTAAACTGCCTTGCTGTATTTCCATTCTCAAATGTAATTCATTTGGAGGGACACTTGATTTTTCATTGTCTCGATTATTGAAAGGGCAAACCCACATGGAAAATGGTCTTGGACTTTGAGTTCTGTTGTGTGTGCTGCTTCAGATTCCTTTACAACATTAGAATTAGTGAAATCATTTCTGAGTCTTCTTCTGGAAAAAGCGCACAAACTATTTGGTCACCTTTGGGACCCCTGTGCAAAACCTGAGAGAACAGATCAGATGCAAGGAATTTGGGTTGAGGGATTGGCTGGTGGATCTTCAGAGTCTTGAATTCACAGATCCTTCCACCTGTCTAACATCCCTTCCATGCTAGTGCACTGGGAAGCAACGTGGAGGGAGCTCCATGGCACACCGGGTAAAGAACCCCTGCCTACACGCCACTGATTCTACCTCAGTCAGCAAACTTGTATGAGTTCCATTGTTTCTGGACCTTTCACACCCAGAGAAGTAGGAGGAGGGGATAATGAATGTAATCCTTTGTATGCACTTTGTTCTATGCTCAGATTTGCTAACTTCACAAATGCTAGCTGAGAGCATCAGGTCTGCACACACACCATTACGTAAAAGTGCACCAGTTCTTCCTCAAGCAGTTAACCATAGCTGTGCAGACATATTAACATATGTGAATTTGCAAACTTCTAGTTCGGTGCCTAGCTGGCTGCTTTGTGCCCATTTACCATATCTTTACAGGAGTTCAGCAGGGTTTGTGCATGCAACTGCAGGTTACTTTTACAGACTACCTTTTCAAATGTGGCACAGAAAGTACCTAGGTTTCAGCCATATGAAATATTTGTTTCTTCTGAACTCACTTCCTGGAGTGGGTGACCAATCTTTAGGGGACTGGAGCATAGAATTTAGATGGAAAAGACCTATTATGTCCTCATGTCTGGGCAGTGTGGGCTAGTGAGTTGGGCATGGGACTAGCACTTGTGGATCAATTCAGCTCTACCCTTTGACTTGCTCTGTGCACTTGGGGAAGTCACTTGATGTCTGTGTGCCTCACTTTCTCCATTCCTGGTCAATAATGATCAGTAATAGCCTCTTTAGAGGGATTTTGCAAGCTTTATTAATTAGTTTTTTTTCTAACACAATTTGGAGGAAAAGCTCTAGAAAAAGAAAATCAATAGTAATTATTATTATGCCTTTTAAAGGTAGGTCAGTTCAGGACTAATTTTGACAACATCCCTCTACGAGACATTTTTTCTTGATCTGCTTTTTTATTTTCCATTTAACATGAGCCATCATTGTCTGTCAGTAACTTAATAGGTCCATCAATAAATATGGATGCAGTCAAACTATGCCTCTCTCAGACTTGGCGGGGATTAAAGGTGATTCTTACTATGTACGTTTCCTCTGAAGAGGAGCCATTTCCCCATTATGCATCAATTCTCCATTTAGTAAAGTTTGGCTTTGAAGTTTTAAACTCATTTAACATGTAAGATTTCTAAAATGACTGTTTTTCACACTGCTGCCCAGTTTCTTCTGCTTTCATATGGTTCACTTAATTTCCTAAGTATTTTAGCATGAAATTGCACCCTGATGCTTAGGGAAATCCTCTTTTGCATATAATTTAAATATATATAGCATTAAATGTTTCCTTTAAAAAATATCTTTAATGAAACCCACTGTAAATAATTGGATTATGGTCTTCATTAGGATTGTGCGGTAACCCCTTCGGGAGATCCAGCAGGTTTTCTTGAGACCAGCCAGAGGTGAGATCATAGACTCTTAGATATTAATGCCAGAAGGGATCATCATGACCATCTAGTCTGACCTCCTGTACATCACAGGCCACAGGACCTCACTCACCCACTCCTGCAATAGGCCTAGAACCTCTGGCTGTGTTACTGAAGTTCTCAAATCTTGATTGAAAGACTTCAAGTTACAAAGAATCCACCATTTACTCCAATTCTAACCAGCAAGTGACCCCTACCCCATGCTGCAGAGGAAGGCAAAAAATCTCCAGGGTCTCTGCTAATCTGACCTGGGGGGAAATTCCTTCCTGACCCAGATATGATGATCAGTTAGATCCTGAACAAGTGGACGAAACCCACTAGCCAGAAGCCAGGGAAAGAATTCTTTGTAGTAACTCGGAGGCCTCACCCTCTAGTGTCCCATTCCTGGCCGTCGGAGATATTTGCTAATAGCAGTTGCAGATGGACCATATGCCATTGTAGATTACCATATCATACCATCCCCCCATAAACATACCAAGCTCAATCTTGAAACTAATTAGGGTCTTTTTGTCCCTACTCTTCCCCTTGGAAGGCGGTTCCAGAACTTCACTCCTCTGGTGGTTAGAAACCTTCATCTAATTTCAAGCTTGAACTTGTTGATGGACCGTTTATATCCACTTGTTCTTGTGCCAACATTGGCCCTTAAATAATTCCTCTCCCTCCCTGCTGTTTATCTCTCACAGGAATTATGGACAGTGATCATGTCTCCCCCTCAGCCTTCATTTTGTTAGGCTAAATAAGCCAAGCTCCTGAAGTTCTCTTGTAAGACAAATTCTCCATTCCTTTCATCATCCTAGTACTAGCCCTTCTCTGCACCTGTTCCAGTTTGAATTCATCGCTCTTAAACATGAAAAGGACATGTTATATTGGCATGTGGAAGTCTGGAATCCACTCTTTTTATCCTTTACTTTGGTTGATTCAGATGACCGTATACAAAAGGTCAGGCAATGTGCTCTATGTTTTTAAACAGAACCAAAAGAACACAAGAAATAAGGGCCTGGAATTTTCTCTAAGACAGCATATCTAGAAGGAAGAAATATAGCTGAGTGGATAGGACACAGGACTTGTAGTAGGGAGACTCAAGGTCCTTCCTCACCTCTGCCACTTGGTCTACTGTGTGACCCTGGACAGTTCATGGGGGGGGGGGCTCTCTGTGCCTCAGTTTCCCTATCTGGAAATGGGGATAATAAGGTTCACCTATCTTTGTAAAAGTGCTTTGATATGTAGAACTGTTAAGTGCTGTATAGGTATTATCACATCGAAGAAAGTTGGGATGCACTCAGGAACAAGGAGGGAGTTAAATACTTTTCCTGCTCTAAAGTAAGAGAACTCTACTTTTAGACTGCAAGCTCCTTAGGACAGAGAAAAAAATAAAAAATAAAATAAGAGAGAGCTTTTCTGTTCTGTATTTGTACAGTGCCTAGCACAATGTAGCCTAGGGCCTACCTCAGGGCACACAAATACTACTACTACTACTACTAAAAAAAAAAAAAAAAAATCCCAGCCTATTTAGAAAAGGAAAACAATGCAATTCAGACTTTACCATAGGTTGGATAAAGTGCCTTTTAGAAGTCCTGAAGCATTGTTTATATATCAGATAGAATTATGATAAAAGCGGGAGGGAAAGAGCTTTGTTTTAAACTATCTAAAAAGAGAAGTGCTTTGAAAACCTTTTAAAAAATGGTGAGAGATGCAAAATAAGTCGCCAGCAAGTATTGCAGTCCCACTCTGATAATAAACGCAATCTGAGATCCTAACCCAACTCCCACTGAAATCAAAGGGAGTCTTTCCACTGACTTAAATGAGAGCTAGATCAAGCCCCAATTAGTTTCTTTGCCAATTCAATGTGTATAGTACCGCATGCTGGCAAAGAATGATTAAACTCTGTGTTTCATTATTCTATTATGAACAAAAGCGAACATAAATAGGACTTCCCTTTGCATCTCCCACACACAGTCTCTGCCCACCCCCATGTGATCAATGTGAACAAACTCTCAGGGGGATCCGTATCTTCTGAGGTTTGAGTTATTAGTTGAACTATCTTTAATGTTGCCAAGAGCGGACATGGCTAAAATGAATGTTAGGGCCAGTGGGTTCAATTGGATCATACTGGTACATGCCATGACCAAGGACAATGCCAGATGGGAATGAGAGAGGGAGATGTTATTGTGAATTCCAGCAACAACTGAAGAGATGGACCCTGCAGTGGTGGGGTATCAACTTCACTTAGCTCCGCAAATGCTCATATCTCATCATGTGCTGTGGTTCTTAGACCCATTAAGGCCATCTGCTGCTGCTGTAGAAGTCCCAACAGGATTGTGTGCTATCCCGACACATGATCAATGGCCCGACACACGACTCATTCATCTGGAAGAGCTGATCTTTAATTTAACTGTTGTGAATGGTGAAGACAATTGGGATGAAGATGAAATTATTTTACTTTGATTCTATTTTCCTCTATATTTCTGTGCTGGTGAATGGCCCAAGTGCCCCAATGGTAGAGCTACTATGCATCCAATTCAGAACATATCCTAGTCTTAAGGAAGACCTTTCAAGGTCCCTTCCAGTTCTAGGAGATAGGAAGTCAGGACTGTTGCTCAGAGTCCAGTGCTCTAAGTTGCCCAAGATAACAAGGTCCAACTCAGCCAACTACATACAATTGTTTATAACAGTCAGCAGAAGTTAAAGACAGAAACAATGAATTAGTCCTAAGAAAAGGGTGTACTAATTCCACCCAAGGACCGTGCTAGTACCACTGCTATTAAACAAAAGGAATATGGAATTAGAACTTAATGGACCAAAAGTGGAGTGTCAGAAATTAGATCTAGCTGGCGTACAAAATCATGAAGGGTTGGGCTATTTTGTCCATAACCCCCTTTTGGGGTCCTTAAAAAAGTTTTTGGTGAGGGGAATCAAAATGTAGCCAGGTTGGATAGCTTAAAAAGTGTGAGCTGTACCTTCATGATTGCCTCCCCCACCATCTCCTGGGTCCTAGGGATCCACCATGATACTGATGAGATTTATTGCCCTGATCCTGAGAAATGTCCTGCCCAGACCTGGCTAGAGAGAGGGACCCAGATGACATCACCACTTCCACTGCCTCTAGCTAAATCCCGACCACCTAGAATATGAAACTTGGATTCTTGCTCTCACCCACTCCCTCGTGTGTCCTTTTCCTTCCTCCATCTTATTTCTTCTCTGTCCTGTCTCTCTCATTTTGCCTTCTGTTTTATTAATGTCTGGCTTAGCCAGCCAAGGCTGCATATTTTGTTGGACCCAAAGAGGCAGTTAAAAGCAATGCCCTAAACAGCCCAAGGCTAGAGCAAGTTCGCTAGGTCTTGGAGCGGCTGATGTGTGCTGTGCCTGTGTTTCTCCAGCACCGAGGCTGCAAGTTAAAGTCAATGTCAGAGACAGAAGTGGCATTTTCTATTTATGGTGTTCTTTTTTCTTCCTTTCTATGTGTGTTTGCCTTGTTTTTGGTTCAGAGAAACCAGATCAGATTTTAACAACCCCTGCAGCTTCACTCTTTCACTTTCCCCCCCGAAGGACAGCTATTACTGCCTGTAATACCATCTAAAAGACTGTCAATTGGGGGGTTTTCCTTATAAAATCTCTCTACAACTAAGGGTAGGTCTACACTACCCGCCTGAATCGGTGGGTAGAAATCGATCTCTCAGGGATCGAATTATCGCATCTCGTCGGGACGTGACAATCAATCCCTGAATCGACACTCTTACTCCACCAGCGGAGGTGGGAGTAAGTGCCGTCGACGGGGAACCGCGGAGGTTGATTTTGCTGCCGTCCTCACAGCGGGGTAAGTTGGCTCCGATAGGTCGAATTCAGCTATGCTATTCGCGTAGCTGAATTTGCGTATCTTAAATCGACCCCCCCCGTAGTGAAGACCTGCCCTAAAGCAAAAGAGAATGAGGGACATTGTTTCACTGATTTTCCTTCTTTTTCTGCATGTGCAGGCCCACCGATGGGGCGGGGGGGGAAGAGGGGAGGGAGAACAAAGGGGGCAATTGCCAAGGGGCCTGGGCAATTTAAAAGGGCCCGGGGCCCCCGGCTGCCGCCACCACAGTAGGACTTCTAGGCATGCGGACTGCTCTGGGCCCCACGCACTGGCATGGGCAGCCCCGGAAGTGATGAATTCATCACTTCCAACCCAGGCCCCCCGAGGGACGGTCCTGGCCTTGGGGCCTGGAATTTCTGTTGGCGGGTCTGTGCATCTGTAATAAAAGGTTAAAAAGATTCATAAGGTGTGGTTGTTGCCACGGGACGAAGAAGGCTGAGGTCTCTGTACTCAAAATCCTGTACCATGGTTAGTGGTGTACAGTGGCAGAGTCATGTCAACACCTTTGACTCTTTGGGCCCATTTATTCCATTGAAATTAATACAACAGAACCTGGCTCTAGATTCAAACTTTGCAGCCCAAGTCGATCTGTGGATTTCATCTAGCTTTGAATGAGAAGTTTCAGGTAGAAGAAGAACAACTGAACTAAACATGTTTTAAGGTTCAGACCAGTTCAGCTACTAATTATTATTATTTTTACATTTCAGAATTCTTGATTTTGGCCAAGACAATATGCAGAAATTCTAGTGTAGCCCAACAAAGGCCGTTTTTGTGGTATTTGTCACCTGACCAAAATCAGAACATACGGGAAATCTCACTAGAAAAATCTCTTTTCCCAAAATTTCCATCCTAGAGAAATGTGGACAAATTAAGAGTAGCTTGAAGTGAGCATTCAAGCATTCAGATGTAGATTAGAACAGACCCTCTTACCCTTTAGACTCAAGGACTCAGCCTTTACTAGCTTCTGCACGTGGTGAAGAATTACCTCTAGTGGTTTTGCAAATGTGAGAGGAAGATAAGTGGCTTCAGGTGCAGAGATGGATCAAGCAAAACGCATTATTATTATAATCAGATTATTATTAAAACAGTGATGTGTACTCTGATGTCATTTCAGTGGCTATCTTTTAGAATACAATCAATAAAGTAGCCATATGGCACCTGAAGCAACATCTCCTGCGGTCTGACCTCTTGAACATGCCCATCTCTTGCTAAGAGCTTTATCCCGCTTTCATTTAAACCAACCACAATGCACTGACTTCTAGGGCAGTGGGATAGGAAACTGGATCAATGAGTTACATCCTTCTGCTGGACTATTTGAGAGCTTGGTGAAAACTGAGTCTATGGTTAGGTCTACACTGTAATTGGAGGTGTGATTGCAGTTTGTGTAGCCATACCTGCGCTAGCTTTAATCCACCTCACTTGCTAAAAATAGCAGTGCAAACACAGCAGAGTGGGCTAACACCACAAGTATGTACCTAGGGTTCCTAGTAGATTTGTACAGCCTGTCTTCACTGCTATTTTTAGTGACACTAGCTACATTGACGCTAGTACAGCTATGCCTCCACCTCTGACTGCAGTGTAGACGTGCCGTGGATTAGAATTAGGAAAGGAAGACAAAAACTTCATATATTTTGTATTGCACCTTCCATTATATGCCTCATCAGTGAATCCTAGCATTTTTCAGGCTAGAGAACTGCAAAATTGCAGTTTATTAAAAAAAAAAGAAAAATGTCTTTTAAGGCTGCAGAATGAAAAGCATTTATAACTCATTTCTAATCTTCATTTCGCACTCGTTACTTGAAAAATGTACAGATGGATTTGTTTAAATTTAATTAAAAACAAACAAAAAAAACAATCCCCCCCCTCTTTCCTACGCCCCAACCAACCGCATCACTGCACAGAGTGGAAATTTAAATACTTGGATTCAGCTCAGATTAATTTTTAAAGTTCAGTTCATAATGCCTTCTAATGTTTGTTATGGGGGAATGTTGTCAGATTCTTTAACAGATGCCCTAGCAATAGATTCTTAGAGTTTCACTAGATGCAGCTGCCATGTTTACCTTGAAGTATTTTCTAATTTACAATTCTAACACTAAAGATTTTTTTCCTATATAGATGAAGACAATTGAAGGCTCAAGCTATATTTTTAATCTCAAACCATCCTGAAAACAGCAGGAGGCCCCTTTTAAAAGAGCTCTACTGTAATGAACATTGCAGTAGAGTTGAACTCTAAAGAGAAACCCCAGAGAAAAACAAATGCAGATTTAACAAACACTCTTTGAATTTCCCCTAGCAGAAGTGTAACACAGAGTGTTCTGTCCAAGACTATTTTCATTGGTCCTACAGATGAGCTTTAAAGTGCAAAGTTCAGATGTGGGTTTGGATTTGAATTTTCCTAAAGTTTAGGGTGCAGGAAGCTAGCTGTAAGTTTTTGGTTTAGTCCTATCTCTAGTAGTACCCAAAGTACCAGTATTTAACCAAATGTGAAGAGGTGTGATCCCCACACCAGCTCTGAGAGTTGAAATAGGCTAGGTGGGCCCAATCAATCAATTAAGCTGTAAATAGGGGTGATTCAGGCTGTGTGGAGGGAGCTGATTGGAAGGAAGCTCTCCTGTTAGGGAACAGGTGGGGCTTCTATAAAACCAGGAGGTTAGCACCAGTAAAGCCTATAACCTTTCTTTTCCTGAGGAAAGGGAATATGAACAGGAACCAGGGGCCATGAGGAAGGGTTTACCTAGTAGACCTAAGTGAGAGGGTCTGACTAAAGCTTAAAGCATGGTGGGAAGTAATGCAGAGGAAAAGAGCAGCAAGGTTAGTGACAATCCAGATCTTAACTGCTTGTTACAGGGCCCTGTACTGGAACTCAGAGTGGAGGAGAAACCTGGGTTCCCCTGCCACTGTGGAGTGGTCTGGCTTGGGGCTGTGAATGGGAAGACTGGCTGAGTCCCTGCAGGACTGATATGGTCAGGGCAGTGGATGTGAGGACTGCCTAATACTGCTGGTTCAGCAAGAGTTGGAAAGACTTCCCCCAGAAGGGACAGGGTGACTTGGCTAGAGGACTAAGTCATGAAGCAGCTGTACTGTGACTCTGAGCAGGAGGAGAGCAGCAAGGGTGGAAGATAAGAAAGGGAGCACTGAACCAGGTAGAACTAATTCCCAGAATTGCCAGAAGGGGGTGTTACCTAGTACTGAGTAGAGAGCATCTTGTGACACCAAGCCGGACACCATTCTCTATTGGTTGAGTGCTGCCTTTCCCTAGGTGTAGATTAGGGATCGGCAACCTTTGGTATGTGCCAGGCTAGTTTGTTTACCTGCTGCGTCCGCAGGTTCAGCTGATCACAGCTCCCACTGGCTCTAGGCCAATGGGGGCTGTGTGAAGCAGTGTGGGCTAAGGAATGTGCTGGCTGCCACTTCCCACAGCCCCCATTGGCCTGGAGCGGTGAACCGCGGCCAGTGGGAGCTACGATCGGCCGAACCTGTGGACACAGCAGGTAAACCGGCCTGGCTTGCCAGAGGGCTTACCCTGGTGGGCCATGGGCCAAAGGTTACTGATCCCTGGTGTAGAGCCTATTCATTGCATACAGGGAAAATGAAACTGATTGAAAACCCCACAATGGTGCTCACTCTTCTGCACAGGTGTCAGCCACACCCACACACAGAGCCTATTTGGAAGTGGGTGTGGCTAATGATGGTTGCCATTAGATGATTGCGGTTGACTAGAGGTTGGTACACAGGCAAGTAGTCTTCCTTTACAGTTCAGATGATTTTATTCTAGCAGCTGCTATAGTTAGATTCCAAACAGTAATTACAACCCTCTTCTTTCTATATGCTAAGAACTTTCCCACACACTCTCATACTGTGACGAGACACAAATCTGGTTTGGTGTGTGCCTGACGGTGACCATCTCTAGCAAGTAGCCCCTGTTCATCTGGTTTTGAATGATGGGAGAGTGAAAAATACATGAAGCTTGGCAAGGCTCAGGATTCAATCCTGCTTCCATTGGACTCGTAAAAACAGCCATACTGGGTCAGAGCAAAGGTCCATCTAGCCCAGTATCCTGTCTTTTGACAGTGACCAGTGCAAGGTGCCCCAGAGGGAATGAACAGAACAGGTAATCAAGTGATCCATTCCCAGCTTCTGGCAAACAGAGGCTAGGGGACACCATCCTTGCCCATCCTGGCTAATCGCCATTGGTGGAACCTATCCTCCATGAATTTATCTAACTCTTTTTTTTTTTTTTTTTTAACCCTGTTATAGTCTTGGCCTTCACAACATCCTCTGGCAAGGAGTTCCACAGTTTGGCTGTGTTGAAGAAGTACTTCCTTTTATTTGTTTTTGCACCTGCTGTCTATTAATTTCACTTGGTGACAAGCACTCGGTGACAGCACTCCCATTAACTTCCCTTTAGGTCCAGAATGGGGAGCCCTGAACCTTGTCCTGCATTCCTTTTGTACCCGTGAATCCCAGTGCAGTACTGCTCTTAAAGCCAGACCCAAAGCCTAATTAAATCATTGGGAGCTTCCCCCAGACTTCTATGGGCTCCGGATGAGGGTACTTAAGTTACCACAGGGCCAACTGACCTGAGGTTGATTAGATCTATTCTCTCTGAAACGCACAGTAATGCTCTTCCAAACAACATACTTGAAGATTAGGGATGGGAGAAAGCTGGACACACAACAACCAATGCATTCTGTGGTGTTTTTTTAGGGTTTTCTTTGTAATTTTGCCATTTTCTGCAATTTGTATGCTTTCGTTAAAAATTTCTTTTTTTGTTGCAAAAATACCACTCTTACAAAGCAAACCCAAGTTGTCAGGGTTCCCTCCCCACTCTGAACTCTAGGGTACAGATGTGGGGACCTGCATGAAAGGCCCCCTAAGCTTATTTCTACCAACTTAAGTTAAAAACTTCCCCAAGGCACAAACTCTTCCTTGTCCTTGGATGGTATCGCTGCCACCACCAAATGAGTTAGACAAAGATTCAGGAAATGGACAACTTGGAGTTCCTGTTTCTCCAAAATATCCCCCAAACCCCTTCACCCCCTTTCCTGGGAAGGCTTGAGAATAATATACCAATCAAATAGGTAAACAAGGTGAGCGCAGACCAGCCCTTGGGTTTTTAGTGCCCTAAAAACCCATCAGATTCTTAAAAACAGAACTTTATTATACAGTAAAAGCACATCTGTAAAATCAGGATGGAAGGTAATTTTACAGGGTAATAAGATTTAAAACACTGAGGATTCCCCTCTAGGAAAAACTTTTAAGTTACCAAAAAAAAAAAAAAAACCAGGAATAAACCTCCCTCTTAGCATAGGGAAAATTTTTCCTGTCCTGGTCTCTCTCTCTCTGCCCAGGAGAGAACAACAAAGAGCACAAACAAAAACCTCCCCCTGCAAATTTGAAAGGTCCTTATTGGTCCTTTTGGTCAGGTGCCAACCAGGTTATTTGAGCTTCTTAACCCCTTACAGGTAAAGGAGGGATTTTATGCTACCCTTAGCAGTATGTTTATGATGCAAGTGTTGGAACTAGTGTGGTGATCATTCTAAAGGAGGCAATGGAAGAAAGACAGGAGTAATTGGTTTGAGTAATTGGATTGGGTAAGAGTAATAAAACAGCTAAGGGATGTTTAGGGTCTGGAAAAAACAGAGGGAAAACCAGGGCAGAGAATTGCTGTCCCCATCTGTCACGCCGACCAAGAGTTAAGAACACACAAACTCAGCATCCTTGTGTTTACTGAATGTTTTACAAAACTTGTGACTAGTAAGATAGTCGGGGCCACATAGAAAGATGATGGTGGTTTCTGTCTTCTAGAACCTGGTCTTAAACAGTCAGTGTAGTGGGATGTGTGGGTTTTATTATTTTTACACGTCCCTGAACACCCTTCCGAAAGCCACTTACTCTTTGTTGCGGCTAAGCTGGGTTGTATTCAATCCAGTGATCTGGGTCAAATGGCTTTATAGCCCATAACCAACACACTGCAGCTAAATCAAAACTAGTTATTACTGCACCCCAAGTGCAGATCTTAGTGCTGCATTATTAGACAAGTCTCATCCCCCATATGGTGTGTTTAAATTCTTCTTGAAGATTCTTCTTCCTCAAGTCAGATATGTCATGAGCAGTACCCCTTCCCACAAGTTAGTGTGATGTATTTTTATAAATATAGTTAAGGGTAGATTCAGTACTCATAATGTCAGGAAACAAGCAGCAGCTTGGGTGAGGCATAGGCTTGTTTATACAGGGAAGTTATTCCACGTTAAGGCAGGGTGTGAATTTCAAGTGGAATATCTATTCCAGAATAACTCCATATGTGAACCCTCTTATTCTGGAATAAGAGTGCCTTTGCTGGTTTAGCTAGCTCTTTCTGAATCACTCCATGCTAGACAAGCCCATTGCATAGGCAGGACTGCAAACTCCTTCCCCACCCACCCTTTTGCCAATGCACCATAATCGTGACCTGCAAACTCCTCTGCTCTTCTGGTTCTGTGCATTTTCTTTCCCCACCAAATAGGGGGAACCATCCAAAGTGGGTTTTGATGTTCACAGAATACAGTGAAATCATCATGAGGGGCAGCCTTTACTGAGAGCCTCTAGGTGTCATTTGTAGACACAAAAAACTTAGCACTAAAGCTCAGGAGAAGACCTCTGTAGTTGGGATTTTGAGTTCCCAAATCTTCTGACTTTTGAAAATCCCTCCCTATGTATATGAAAAACATTTTGTACCCCAATTAATTGGCAACTTAACATTAATCAAGCTACTCAAGAGAGCCCAGAAACATTGTTCTTGTTTCTATCACAAAACAAAGTTAGGCTCTTGTTTTAAGAGTCATTGCTCTATAGTCCCTATCAATACCAAATTCTGCAGTCACTGGCTAACACTGATAATTATTAGAACATTATTATTCCCACAGGGAAAACTCATTGAATTATAGATAAGGGAGGAAGACTAGTGATCAAAGACATGTTGAACTACAAACTTGTTCTGACTTTGATTTACAAACAACTCTCAGCAGCAGGTTTGAGGGGCTGATGTTAAGCAGCAGAACATCTATTAAGTAATTAGCCTTTAACTACCATCTCTACACTAAGCTTTAGGCCTTGTCTACACTACAGAGTTTTGCTGACGAATGGCAGTTTTTGTTGACAACAGTGAATGCGTACACACTGTGATGTGACTTTTGCCAGCAAAAATGCCCTGTTTTGGCAACAAAATAAAACCCCAATGAGAAACATAATGCTTTTTGCACAAAAATTTTGTTGATAAAGTGCCAGTATAGACACCATGCTTGATTTTATCACTTTAATTGGCCACCAGGAGGTGTCCAACAATACCCATCCTGACCGCTCTGGTCAGCAGTTTGAACTCCATTGCCCTGCAGCCAGGTAGACAACCATCCGCCCCTCCTGCTTAGAAGCCCTGTAATTTTTTAAATTCCATTTCCTGTTGGCTGGGCATGGAGAGGTCTTATTGCATCTTCACAGGGGACCATGGCATCTTATCACAGCAAACACTCTCCTGCTTGCTCCACTGCAGAGCTGCTAAGTATATGGGGGGAGGAGGCTGTGCAGTCCCAGCTGTGCTTGAGCATAGGAATTGTGATTCCTACGGGCAGATTTCTCGAGGCTTGTGTGAAAAGGGCTATGACTGGGACATGCCGCAGTGCACAGCGAAGATAAAGGAGCTGAGGCAGGAGTACCATAAGGCGAGGGAGACAAACCGTCGCTCTGGTGCTGCACCTAAGACCTGCTGGTTCTATGAGGAGCTGGTGACCCCACCTCCACTGTCAAGAGCCCCGTAGATACTTCGGCGGGCCTGGAGGCAGCGGAAAGGGTACCTAACCTGGAGTACAAAGTCATTGATGAAGGGGTGGAGTTAGACAACCATGTGGAGCTCCCGGCAGGGTCGCCGGTGGAGCTGGCAGCCAGGAACTGTTCACCACTCCGGAGGTGTCTAGCCAGTCTCAGCAATTGCTCTCTGGCAAGCAAGAAGCAGGAGAGGACATGCGTGGTAAGTGGCTGTGGTTTATGTAGTGCAGAGGTGGGTTCAGGGTATAGAAATGTACAAGGCTGTCTGTGTTTCTGTGAGCTGGACGTTTCCCTGTGCAGCTAATCAGTTCAGCGGAACAGGGTGTTGATGCACACTGAGATCTCATGGGAATCCTCCAGAGAGATCTCCAGGAAATTTTCATGGAGGTACTCCGCAATCTTCTGCTGAAGGTTCCTTGGCAGAGCTGCTTTGTTCCTTCCCCCCCCATTGTAGGAAACTTTCCCGCACCATTCAGTAATCACTTGTGCAGGGACCAAAGGGGCACATAGGCGAGCAGCATAGGGACTAGAGCAAAAGCCACAAGCAAGCATGTAGAGCGCCCCCCTCATCCCCTTAGCCAACACTCACCATGCTTTGGGTATTTGTTGGGATGTGTGCTTGCCAAGGGTCAGTCAGAAAATGATTTTTTTTGTTACCAGAGGTGTATTTCACTGAAATGTTTCAATGCTGTGCTTGAACTTAATAATCATGCTTCTGTGCATTGTTCCTTGTGCTTCAGCAGATGTGGCCTTGAGGAACACCCCACACACCAGCTGAGCGTCTGCATCAGATAAAAAAGCACCAAGATGGAGCAAAGAAGACCTGTTCCTTGAGGTACTGCACTTCTCCAATGCAGAAAAAAGGGAACGCAAGGAGGGGAGGGAAGCTGAAAGGCAGGACAGAAAAGAAAATCAGGAGTTTAAGGATGCTACTGAACGGATGATTAAAGTCATGGAGGGGTTAATGCAGATGCTGAAGTCCTTAATTCTGCAGACTGACCAGATGCATGCCTGCCCGCCCTCCCCTGCAGCACACTTAGAACTCTTTTCTGTGCCACCCCCAACTCCGCCTGCACAGTCCTTTCCGCTTTCAGGACTTCTGTTTCCCCTTCACTCCACCCCCTCGAACAACTTTAAAAATGATAGCTGGACCTACCCACAACTCTGAAAGTCTGTCCTTCCCTGGTACTGTGTGTGTGTGTGTGTGTGTGTGTGTGTGTGTGTGTGTGTGTGTGTGTAATAAAAGCAAAGTTTTTGAAAAGTAACTCATCTTTATTTGTTTCCTACAAATTAAGATAGCAGGCACTACCAATACATACACAGGCAGTTTAATTATTTGTTTACTGGAATATAAGCCCCCAGCTATCACCATTGTTCCTAGGAAAACTAGATGTAATGTAACATTACAGTACCAATCCGAGATCTACATTACTGGTTCTCATTTTCAAAGTGTTGCCTCAAAGCCTCCCTGATAGCCCTGGTATCTGACTGCTCAAAATCAGCAGCCAAGCAGTCTGTCTCAACACTCCACCTGTGAGCAAACCTTTCACCCTTAGCTTCACAAAGATTATGCAATGTACAACAAGCTGCTATGACTATGGGAATATTATCCTCACTGAGGTCTAACTTGCCATAAAGATATCGTCAACACACATTTAATCGGCCAAAGGCACATTCCACTGTCATCCGGCACCTGCTCAACTTGTTGTTGAACCACTCCTTACTGCTGTCCAGGTTTCCCTTGTAAGGTTTGATGAGCCACAGCTGTAAGGGGTATGCTGGGTCTCTCAGAAACACTATGGGCAGTTCAACATCCTTCATTGTAAGCTTCTGGTCTGGAAAGAAAGTCTCCACTTGTAGCTTTCAATACAGGCTGGTGTTCCTGAAGATATGTGCGCCAGGCACTTTTGCAGACCACCCCAAGTTGATGTCAGTGAAATGCCCCTAGTGATCCACAAGCTCCTTGGAGAAGTACCCTTTCCTATTACTGTACTCTGTTGCAAGGTGGTCTGGTGCCAAAATAGAAATGTGTACCATCTATCACCCCTCCACAGTTAGGGAAACCCATTTCTGCAAAGTTGTCCAAGATTTCACACACATTTCCCAGAGTCATGGTTCTTTGTAGCAGGATGTAATTAATTGCCCTGCACACTTGCATTAATACCAGGGCTGTCTCTATCCCTACGCAAAGTATGCAGCTGCATAGGGCAACAGGGAATTTGGGGCACCACATTTCCTGGTGCCCTGCGCAGCTGCATGCTGCTGCAGTCCCTGCTCTGCCTCTTCTCCATGGCCTCTGCTCCAGCCCTGCCTCTTCCCACCCCTGCTCCGCCTCTTCCCTAAAGCCCCCACTCCGCTGAGGACTGCAGCAGGGGATGGGCCTGCACTCACCTGTGGCAGGAAGTGCAATGACCCGGCCCCAGCCATGCCACTGGTGAGTGTTGGTGGGGTGGTTCTCCCCTGCCCCCCAAGCCAGTCCCTTCCCCCCTGTGGGAGGGCTGCATAGAGCACCAGAATGGCTTGGCATGGCCCTGATTAATACAGCCCCAACAATCAACTTCCCGACTCCAAATTGATTCGCAAATGACCAATAGCAGCTTGGAGTCACCAGCTTCCACACAGCGATTGCCACGCGCGTCTCCACTGATAGGGCAGCTCCAGTGGCGTAGCCAGGTGGAGGGAACAGTGGGAGCAATAAAAAAAAAGGCGCCACCCACTGCTGCTCTTTCACTCACCTGGCGGCGCTCCGGGTCTTCGGCGGCGGGCCCTTCACTCGCTCTGGGTTTCTTTGGCAGCACTGAAGGTCCAGCCCCTGAAGATCCGGAGCGCTGCTGGGTGAGTAAAATAAAAGTGCCGCAGCACTTTTTTTATCACTTCCCTGGGTGAGTACAAAGGTGCCAGGAAATTGACAAGGTGCCACTTGTGCTCAGTGGGGGAGTGGCAACTCCCCATAGTCCCCCCCCAGCTACGCTACTGGGCAGCTCTCATTCTGGTGTCCTTGCACCATAGTGCTGGGGTGAGCTCCACACACAGTTCCAGAAAGGTGTCTTCCTGCATCCGAAAGTTCTATAGCCACAGCTCATCATCCCAGACCTGCATGACAATATGATCCCACCATTCAGTGCTTGTTTCCCAAGCCCAAAAGTGATGGTCCACCCTCTGCAGCTGATCTGTGAATGCCAAAAACAATCTAAAGTTGCTCCTATACGTATCACACAACACGTCAGGCAACTAGGAGTCGTCTTTGGTTAGGAACTTTGTGATTAACTGCCCTGCCATCCGTGATGTCTTAATGATCGTTATCAGAGCATAGGAGAGCAGTGCAGGATCCATCCCTTCTCACAAAGATGCCAGGGTGCACAGCAAACAAGGGCCATTGAAAAATGCCATGAAAGAAAGCCAGAAGTCCATGGAATGCTGGGACAGAAAACAATGCATCATGGGACAGTGAGTCCAGTCCCAAGATGCGCTCTGATTCACTCCGCCTTTCCACAAGATCAGAAGGTGTCGAGCTGGACTGTGGGATAGGTACCCACAGTGCACTGCTCACACTGTCGATGATAGTGACTCAACTGTGGATGCATTGTGCCAACAGAGGGAGTGAGTGTGAACATGCAATACCGATTTTTATTATAGCACTTTTTGAGTGTCGACATAACTTTTGTTGACAAAACTCTGTAGTGTCGACAAGGCCTTAACTTCCTTGCCTTTGCAGCAGGGCACTGCTGGAGAAAACCCTCTATTACCTTGCGATGCCTTGGGGATCTCAATCCATTGGGCAGGGTTAATCCAGAATTCTGTACACTTCAAAAATATAAATTGGCAAGAATTCATCTTCTAGAAGTCAGCTGCCCAACGGGAGTTAAGGGAAGCGTCTCAGAGGCGGCTTTTCTGCTGCACTTTAACATTCAAAGATGTAGAGAATATCATCCCTGCATCCATTTACAATAAATTCTACTCATGCTCTGGCATATTTTTCTTTATGTTAATGTTAAGACTAATCTATTATGAAGAGCTGCCGGCTGGACTCCAAGTAGAGGAACTCAAGCTGGAAGTGAAACACTCTGAGCCATTTCATTTATGGCTCACTGCCCAAAATATCCTTTATTTAAAAACCATATGAGCTCTTGATACATTTATTTTATGTAAAACAGCAATATCATGCAGCCGTATCAACTTTATGCTCTTGTAATGATCACCATCATCATAGGTCATCAACCCAGGACCTCTAGTGTGTAAAGCATGTGCTTTTAGCACTTGGGCTAAAACAGTAATTGCACTAGGTGGAGCTGAAATAGATTTGCATCTTCTGTAAACCAGCTACTGGTTTACAGAAGACATGTAACACACACTGACCTGTGGGTTACAGATTTCTCTTGGCCAAAGGAAGCTTGTCCCAAGCTCATAGCAGTTCATATTTGAGACAAGGTCCATTACCAGGAATTCAACTCATAATATCCAGTGTTCCCACTCAAGTTAGAGGCGTAAGGTAGGTTCATGCTCTGTGGATTGGCTCCAAGAGGAAGATGTATAGCACACTGCAGAGTGGATTAAATAGAAATTCTGTGAGGCTAACTGGGGGCTGGTCTGAGTCAATACTTGAATGGGTAGACGCCTAGTTGCTGATGGAAGTGTGGGTGATAATTCCACAGGTGGTGGTCTTCACCCTGAATCAGGCCTGAGCCAATATGCCCGTGTGATCCTGGTGGGTGCTGTGCATGGTACTGTCTTTCAGAGATGTAAAATTGTGGCCTAACCACTTGTAAGTCACTAGCGATCCCATGAGACTTCGTGACAGTCAGGATGTGCCAGCCCAACTCCAAATGTGGGCACTTACATTCTACCTGCTTATAGCAAACCCCATCTCCAGTTTCCATTGCATCTACTATTCTCCTTCACTTCCTGTCCTACCCTGTTGTTTCTAGTAGCCGTGTGCTATTAAAATGCTGCTTTTGATTGGTAAGCAAAAGGATGCCTGTGCATAGTTTGTATTTAAGTGCGTAAATGGCTTAGAGATTCATCAGAATGAAAGGCACTATAGAAATGTAAGACTATTATCAAAGCCATCCACCATTTCCTCAAAATACCCTGAAAATCAATACAGCCATTCAATCTCCAAATGTCCTGCCTTTTCCTTACTTCATCTTCCTTTAAGTCACTTGCAAAGAAACTTGTGTAGGATCAGGTTGCTTTTTATCCCTGCAACCCACTCAGAGAAGGTATAATTTCTCTATAAGGGGAGTTAATGGGGTTCTGAGTTATAATTTAGTCAGGGATTATTTTTAATCTGTCTTCCACGATCCCTTTCCCCTGCATCTACTAATAACACCACTCCAATTAAGCATTCACTTTCATGAACCTCACTGGGAGATGGTGACATTTTTCCTCACGCAAAGCACAGTGGATGACAAAATGTTTATTTAGAGTTAAATTATCTTGGCCAGAATCTGGGGGAGCAGCTGATATGTGCAGGGTGTGTGCATGTATTCACAGAAGTGCCCTAAAACTCACATTTGCACTTTTCCAGTCCTGGTGTTGCCTCTGTGTAGGCCCAGTCCCCTTATGCTGAATTAGAGTAGTCTTTGGGCTGTTGTAATTTATGCCAATTATGAACAGGATGATCAGCACTGAGCAAGGGTGTCCTAGCCATGCCTCTGCAATCATGGCCCTTGGGCTGCATAGAGGCGTGCATGCCTCTACTTCACCTCCAAGCCGCCAGGAGCTTCTTCCTTACGCTGGTGTAGATTATGCTGCACGAGGGGTAGTTTATACTGGAAGTGGGGTGCAAAGCGCTGTCTCCACACTGGTGAATCTAGACCTTTGGGCTCAGTTTTAACATGGCTTTATAGCTTATGCTTAAAGGAAATGGAACAACCTTAGTTTTTCTTGAATGGCTACCCATTGAGAACATCCACACAATGCAGAAGCTGGCAGTATTTTTATCAGGAAATTTCTAATATTTTGACCACCACTGCTAGAGCAATATGTTCACAGCTTGCTGACCTGTGCTCTTAGTTTTATTGCCATAGTTCAACCCTAGGAGTGGAACCACCATGATATAAACACTCACTTTAGTCCTAAGTGACAAACCCTTTTGCCTGGTCACAAATGGAGCGTGGGTGCAGCCACTTTATTTATTTCTGCCATAAATACCTTCAAAAACCAACATGGTGGTGATGTTGTTTTTGAGGCCTTAGCTTTTTATAATTTTATTAGAGGCAGAGCTATCTAGGTTTTCCTGAAGTGCCTGTCACTGAGTAGTGGCTAAGCTGATGGAAACTAAATCTGTCTGAAAATGGGAGGCAGTAAGAATTCAGAAGGGCGGTGATTCCTCGGATTTGCCACTATGGGCCTGATTCTCTATCCCTCTAGGTCAGTGGAAAGTCTCCTCTTGACTGCAAGGGGCTTTGGATCAGACCCCAGGTTGGGTGCTTACTAGATATTCTTAGTCTCTCAGTTCTCTCCTTGCATAGTCTGTCTTTTCCATTTCTAATTATTTCTTCAGCAGCTGACATGGACGGGACGGACCTGGAATCAACGGAGGCTATTCCATCAGTTTTGCTCTCTGGGCATAGCTATGGGTAGGAGAGATGGGGAACTTTTATCTTTTCCTGTGCTTGGCTGCTCCTTTATTTTCACTATAAACATGGCTGTCAACTTAGTAACCCTCTCCTGAGCTTTCTCTCTGACATGAGTTTCTAAAAATGAATGTGTGAACGCTACATCTGGAGGTGCTGGGCAAATTTCTCCAGAATGGGATTTAAGGGGGAAATATAGAACAGATACTTGGGTATCAGCTGTCTCCAAGGGCAAGATCCCCACAGGTGCAAATCATCACAACTCCAGTGAAATCAATGGAGCTATGTTGCTTTGCTCTGGCTGAGGATCCAGCCTATAATGTTGATTCTTGTGCACAAACACAATGATTCTAGTGACTGTCATGTTTGGGGTGGCAAGAATTTGGTCCTCTCCTTGCCCCCAAGCATCTTTCCACCTTTGTCTGGTTCAGTGATATATGCAATGATCAAGTAGGCTAATCCAGCACCCTCTTTCCTGTGGCTGTGTGAAGAAGGCATTGGTGCTTTCTATTTTTTCCCTATCTTTGTGGGTTTAATGTAATATCTCTTGGGGGAAGTTGGGGAGGGGGGGAGATCTCCAGGAATATTTAAACCCTTATACTGTTGTCACTGTACATGACACTCTCACTTAACATCTGGGTCCATGGGGAAAAAAAATTCGTACATCAGTAATTTGGATTTATATCTTAGTTTTCAATCAAAGAGACCACTCACTGCCTTCTTGGTAACCAGGCACTGCATTTTTGACACAGCTTTGTGAAAGGTTAGATAATGGTGTCTAACTTTAGCATTGTTTGGGATCCTGGATGAGCAGAGATCAGAAATGCCTGTTGTCTTGTTACTCACCTTCTGTTGATTGACTCAGGGAAACGGTGATAGAGTGGTTTCTACCCAGAGAACCATAGATAATACCTGTCATTAAGCAGCTGCTTGCAATGTATGTGTATTGTAAATTACCTGACGTGCCTTGCGCTTACACTAGTTCTAAATGAGTTAACACAATTTACTGCAGTGAACTTCATCTGCATTTCGTGTGTGAAATGTGAATCAGACCCTGCCTATGTACCATTCCCTGATACACACTAAAGTAAGAACGGTTTCAATTCGACTGAGCTTACCAGAACAATCACTGCAAACTCACTTCTTTTCTTATTAATGTGTGTGTTTGGGTAAGAGAAATGCATGGTACGTCGTTTAAAAATCTAATGAACCCTGGTCGTCCTGACTTGCTCTGATTTAGCACTGCAAAATTACTCTGTCGTGCTGCAAACCAGGACTGTATTGTGCAGTATTCAGGCTTTAAGCCTCTCAGAGGGCAAGATTCTGCTCTCATTCACATCTCACTTGACCACTGAAGAGAACAGAATGCCCCCAGTGCATGTCCGGGCAGAATCAGGCCCCACATTTTTGCTTGCAAGAGATATGGTTAAAGATGCTGATGGATGTACAGAAGATCGGCTCTATTCTGAAGCCACTTCCCAGGAGGTGTCACACTCAGATAAAATACATTAAACCAAATTAAAGGAATCCATTTCCCCTACTGTGCCCGCTGAGGGGATGATCACACAAAGTCTTGCTGTGGCCAGACGTCCTGATGCTAGCAGTGCCGAGACATGGGGGCTCCTGTGGTTTTTCCCTCTCTAATGAATGAGCCCTGCTGGGCTGACAGTGCTTACGGGCATTCTGACATCAGAGAGTCGCTTCTCAGCCCACTCCATGCCCTATGCTCCCAGCCGGCCTCCAGCAGAATCCTCCCGTCAGTTGAATGCTGTGGCGTTGCTTGCTTCATTGGTAAATTAGCAGCACAGCGTGGGACAATCCAGCAGGTTTTTTTGTCCTCCAATGGGCGTATTGGTTTTTATCTGGCTTTTTGGAGGCAGCCATTCCTTGGACCGTATTGCAGAGAGGCAGTAGCCGCTAGCAAAGGCCAAATCTTGAAGTCTTTGCTCCTGGGGTAAGAGAGCGGCTTGCTCTATGCACTCACGTAGAGGAGCGTGGATGCATCGGGGGTCTCTAACTCCCCTATATTGGCTACCCACATTGCAGGTGATAATGCAGGTGAGCATGCAGCCTCCATAGGGGCCACTACTCCCCTCCCTCCACTACGCAGGTGGGCAGGGAGTGATCAGGCATGATTGAGGAATGGGCAAAGCTTTGCCTCCCCCCGACCCCCCAACTCAATGCGCCGGCCAACACAGCTGAGCCCGTGCTGAAGGGGCAGTGACCTGTCCGTGGTAAAAAGCTAGATGATGTTATTTCCACACCAGAGCAAGAGGAAAACCAGGCAATAAGGCTTGGTCTACACTTAAAAATGAGGTCAACCTAGTTACGACCCGCAGGGTGGTGAACAATTTCGTGCCTTGAGCGCCGTAGTTAGGTTGACCTAACCCTTGGCATTCATGGGGGTCCACGAAAGAATGCATCCCTCGACCTAACTACTGCCTCTCCTAGAAGTGCATTAACACTATTGATGGAATGCAGTTTTTTCCATCGAGGAAGGAAGCATCTACACTCCAGTGGCAGAGCTGTTGCTGTGCAGCTGTAGTGGAGACGTGGCCAAAATTGTGTCGGTCTCAGGCAGCAAAATTATGCGTGGCCCCGTATGAGCCCTGCAAACTTTGCTGGAGTAAATTCTGAGTATGGACAGCAGCAGGACTCAGCTGTTATAGGGAAATGTGTGACTCATACATCTAAGAATTCCTTTAAATGGGGGATAAACCTGCCCTCCAAATGTAGGACACCCCGTGTAGTCCCAAATTCCAAGCATTGCTGGTCACGAGTGTAAATCCCTGTGGTGAGCATAGTGAAGTTGTAACTGTGCAGAGGCATTGGACTTTCTCCGCCATCTCCCCAGTCGGCCTCTTGGTATGTTAAGCACAGCTTGTGGCAGGAGGTACTAATAACTATCTTCCATAGAAATGTGCATTCTTCTCAATAACACAGTGTTCTGGAGTTTGCTGCCTGATTTGCTTCAGACTCAGGGGTCAGGCTGAACTGCTGTGCTTAGCAGAGCAGGAAACGCTGGTAGTTGGCTTCACTTAATTCAGAATACAATCTGGGCTCGCTGTTGCCCTGCACCACGGTGCAAAGGAAATCAGTGCACACAAAAAAAGGGAGGGGGAGGAAGTACACATCTTAGGGCTAGCTTTCCTTCATTCCAAGCACACTGGATCTGGCTGCCGGTCTCTACTCCCTGGAACTTGAAAGGGGGCACGATCACTGTGGAGGTCTGCCTTAGATAAGGGCCTAAATCCTTATTTATCTTGCAGTAGTGTCTAGAGATGTCCAGTCAGGGAGCAGAGCCCCATTTTGCTAGGTGCTGTACAAATGAATAACTTAGAGAATTCCTGTCCCAGAGTGTTCACCACAAGATACAGCAGCAGGCTGATAGAGTGGTGGGATTAGAGGGCTGGGGGAACAATGTAACAGGAATGATGGGCACATTTATATAAATCAGGGATCGGCAATCTTTGGCACGCGGCCCGCCAGGATAAGACCCCTGGCAGGCTGGGCCAGTTTGTTTACCGTCCGCAGGTTTGGCCGATTGCAGCTCCCACTGGCTATGGTTCACCATTCCAGGCCAATGGGATCTGTGGGAAGCAGTGGCCAGCACATCCTTCAGCCTGCGCCGCTTCCCGCAGTGCTCATTGGCCTGGAGCGGCAAACCGCGGCCAATGGGAGCAGCGATCTGCCAAACGTGCAGACGCGGCAGGTAAACAAACTGGCCCAGCCCGCCAGGGGGATTTCCCTGGAGGGCCGTGTGCCAAAGGTTGTTGATCCCTGATATAAATGAATAGTCTCAGTTGTCTAAGCAGGCACACTGTATTGAACCCTGCTCCCAATTTCTCTCTCATATTTGAACTCTGGTCCAGATCTAAACAGGGACTGAACCCAAATCCCAGGTCTGAACACCCCTCGAAGCACTGGGCTGTTCATAAAGTACATCTGCATCCAGATTTTTGCAGCTTGAATTGTTGGGGCCATTTCTAACTTTCACATTAAAAGTGTGTGTGTGTGTGGGGGGGGGGGGGGGTGCGGGGAGATGCTCTAAGGGAAATGCCCACCCTTTGCTCTGCAAAGGCCAAAGCATGCTCATTTAAGTCCTGGGAGGATCACTGATCCCCTCTTCCCATTAGTTCAGTGGGAGTTGAGGATGCTTAGAAACCTTTTAAGGAGGCATTCAGTATCGGACTCAAGTTCTTATTTTATGCATACAGGCGCTAGGGCATGAGAGGTCTGGTAGACCACAGGAGGACAAAGCACCGCACTCAATGCAGCAGTGGCACAGTACTCGGCATGAAGCTAGCCACTCATGACCATCTACCAAACACCTGCTCCAGGGGTTATCATCATGAACTACTTAATATGGACAGCAGCAAGAAATGAGCCCTGCATGGAGGGGAAATATTAATAATGGTTCCTTTTGTGGAAAAAAGGAAACCGAGTAAGAATTACAGTGGGGAGGTGAATAAGGAAAGCTGGTAAAAGTGCCAGGATGGGGTCCTCTCATTTGTGGGCTGGATAGAAGTTGTAAAGGGTACACTGTGTGCAGATCAAATGTCCGAGTTGCATACTTTATTAGACAAAAAATATTAAGCTATCAGATGGGGGGGGGAAGCTGCAGTTTGTGTCATAGTTACTGGGCAAACTGCACCTCCGACCCCTTCTGGTCTTGTCAAGTGCTCCCTGTCATGCTGTCTAGAAAAAAGAACAGAAAAGAACAGAAAAGAAAATTCTGTCTAGAGTGGCTTACAACCATGACTGCCAATCTCAGAGCAGACTGTCAAGAAGCAGGGCAGAGCCCCCAAATTGTCAGGGTGACATTCACCCCTGTGCAGAAGGCCTCAAGCTAGTGCTTAACTAAATAGATCTGGTGCTAGCCTTCTGCATAGCCATGCATTTTAACCCCCACCCGAACAACAGTTCCTTCCTGACTGATCATTCTACAGTGAAATTAAGTTACATGCTAATAAAACAGTGATAAATAGGGTGCTATGCCTCGTTACACCAGTAACAATTTCTGCCCTCCATACTTGCTTTGTCATTATTTACACATGAAGTTGACAGGATCTGTAAAACCCTTCCAATTTTTAAATGCCCCAGTTGATTGCTGTATTCAAATCTAAATAAATGTCTTAACATCCAATCTGGTGCAATCAGTCCTTAAAGTCTAATACCGTCTTCAGTATTCCATTCCAGAAGGCCAGGAAGTAAAACTCCATAACAACTTGAAAATGCAGCCATAAATGGCCTGATCATGCAACCCTTAATTAATCCTTACTTATGCAAGGTATTCCACTGGGAGAAATGCCTTGTTTCATTGTACTGTAGAACAATCAAACAGTGTAAGGAGCTCTCCCAATGACACAGATATATTTATATACTGTGACAAAGATCCTCTGGAAGAACCCACAGTCTAGGTCAATTGGGAGGTTGGGGGGGGGGGAACCCAGGCTCGCCCTCTACTCCGGGTTCCAGCCCAGGGCCCTGTGGACTGCAGCTGTCTAGAGTGCCTCCTGTAACAGCTGCATGACAGCTACAACTCGCTGGGCTACTTCCGCATGGCCTCCTCCAAACACCTTCCTTACATCTACACTACGGGGGAGGGGGGGTCGATTTAAGATATGCAAATTCAGTTACGCGAATAGCGTAGTTGAATTCGATGTATTGCAGCCGACTTACCCCGCTGTGAGGACGGCGGCAAAATCGACCTCTGCGGCTTCCCGTCGACGGTGCTTACTCCCACCTCCGCTGGTGGAGTAAGAGCGTCGATTCAGGGATCAATTGTTGTGTCCTGACGGGACGCGATAAATCGACCCCCGAGAGGTTGATTTCTACCCGCTGATTCAGGCGGGTAGTGTAGACCCAGCCTAGTCTCACCACAGGACCTTCCTCCTGGTGTCTGATAACACTTGTGCTCCTCAGTCCTCCAGCAGCACACCCTCTCGCTCTCAGCTCCTTGCACCCATCTCCTCACACTCACACCACAAACTGAAGTGAGCTCTTTTTTAAAACCCATGTGCCCTGATTAGCCTGCCTTAATTGATTCTAGCAGCTTCTTCTTAATTGGCTCCAGGTGTCCTAATTTGCCTGCCTGCCTTAACTGGTTCTAGCATGTTCCTGATTACTCTAGTCAGCCCCTTCTCTGGTCACTCAGGGAACAGAAAACTACACATCCAGTGACCAGTATATTTGCCCTCTACCAGACTCCTGTACCCCACTGGTCTGGGTCTGTCACAATACATATTGCCAAGGTGACAATTTTATCCCCTAATGAAGGTCAATGGGACAATGCAGGTGAGTGAGGACTACTTGCATGCTTAAGAATTTGCAGAAGTGGGCCATTTATGCCTCCTCTCATTGCATTTGCAAGCCATAGTTCTACTGGTTGTATAACCCACACCCCTCCTGGTGTGTAGTGTTCTGTCCCATCTAGTGGCACCGAGACCACTTAGAGAGAGATAAAATGAGTTTGCTCTACAGCTTTTGCTAACAGTCAGTTGGCTTTTAGCTCATGGGGTAGAAGCTCATGCACTAAGCTCCAGCGGCCCCAGGTTCGATCCTATCTGCTGATGACCGGAGTCTGTCAGTTGCACATCATTAGAGATTTTTGGAGGCTGACCATTAAGAATGGATTGTTGAATCTATGACTTGACTTGGGGACTGATTGTTACCAGAAGGAGGAAGGGTTTGTAGGACCGGGGCTTAATTTTAATGTTTCACAATATTATCCTTGCAAATATCTCCCAGAGACACAAGCAGCTTGTGTCTACCACAAGCTGGGATAACATTCCATACCTTGATCATAAGCAACTGAGCATCTCCTGTGGAAGATAACGAATATCAACCACCCTGCTGTGCTTTTGAACCCCTCCAATAGTCAGCATGACTAACTAGGAATCCAAGCAGGTTTTTAATATTGCAACAGCAAGAAGAGACTATTTAATCATTCCTAATCAGTCAAACATTTAAAGCTGTTAAAGAATGATTAATATGCTGGAGCAATTTCCTAGTTTTTTCAGCAATTGTTAAGATATTGAGAGAATTCACTATGAAGCTGCAGGGGGAGGGGGACAAAGAAGAAGATGTAATGTTCAAATGGTAAGAAAAGTGAGTAACATTCTCCAGTGTTTATTTCCATGACTGTATTCCTTTGGTCTTTTTCCTCTTTCCCTCTGGTGTGCCATGAGCACATAAATGTCTAATATTTTCTGTGTTATATGACAGAGCGCTGCAAGAATTTGACCTTTTCAGTATTCCATAAATTAATAACCTAAATCATTCGTCATGGAAGAGTAAACAGCAAATACTATAAACAAAAAGGACTTTGCATGCAGATCCCCAGATCTGCCCCACCTGTCTCCGCCAATGAGGCATGAAGTTTACCTGCTACTTATTTCATTACCGCCTCTCCCCTGAGGACATCCTTAATCCAAATAAAAAGTCAGTTTAATACATAGCCAGGCAAAAGGGAGTTCAAGGTTATAAGCAGAGCCAAGCTCAAAATGGCAGGGTGTTTGGATGTGGGGTTTGGGTCAATCTGTTATAGAAATAGGGCCCCAGTTTTGATATAAATATTTATGAGCATCCAAACGTCCCTAAATGTCTAAGGCAAGAGTCTCTATTGTTTTCTCCGTGGTCATTTGGATCAGTACAAAATCAGTTTGAAATTCTGTTAAATCAGCACGGGAATGATTTGCATTCACTTTGCACTGGTGTAAATGACTACACAAGGTGCACGGCACTGGTCATGCAACCCTAGTGAATTCAGATTGGGGCCACTGTTAGCTACAAGTACTTTCAAGATGTTAAAATACACTAAATCTGACTGATAAACTGTACATGCTGGTGCACTGCTGGGGTTCTTTGTTGTTTTGTTTATTTTTTAAACCCAGGTCCCATATATACTGGGTTTGGAAAAGCTATTTGAAGAGAAAATGTAAAAGATACGAAGGTATTTGTAAAGCACAAGTTACTTGGTCTGTCTCCTTCTGTCCTTTAATTTGTTCTCCCTCTGCCTTTCCAATGAAAGGTCAATTGCCAGGGAAATACTTTTCCACAAGGGCCAGTAATAATTTCATTACTGTCCACCCATTTCAGTTTTCCTAAGAAAACATGGATAGAGCCTTTGGCTGGAGGAGAGCTTTTTGCTATATTTTTTTCTGAATATTACTTCCAACAGGATTTTCTTTCCCCCTTTTTCTCTGGACCTGTCTTCACATATTACTTCGGATCATGATTTGTTATATATCATAATCTAAGCAAGGTTGGGCCAGCTATTGGACCTGGGAGATCAAGGGGATCTGCAGGTGTTGCAGGAAGTGGCATTAATGATTCACTGGAAGGCGCTATAGAGTCAGTACTGAACCAGTGCCCTGTTGTGATGCCAACACAACAGACTTCTCTACTGGAACAGTTTCTAGAAGAGCTGGTTAATCCTGGTCCCCCTGGCCAAACACCATCTTGAAATTCTCCCCATGCTTGGAAGAGTTATTTTTCATTTCTTTTTTGGAAAATTATTCTGTTTGCTCAAAATGGCTGCCACTTGAGTGATGGGTTTGTGTGTAACCCACATATATAAAGGGCCTGGCGCTCCACTTCAGAAACTATTACAGAGGGCCCAGGACCTGTTGGGATTCAGGCTCACTACTCTGTACAGAACCAACCCCCTTCAGCCCCGTATAAATGCCACATAGTCAGTCTTCCCCTACATGGTGATACCCTGCACTGAGTGGAACCCCAAAATGAGGGTAGGGGGGAATTCATTTAATTAATTTCCCCTCAGCTCACACACAGGGTCCACTGGGCCAAATTCTCAGCTGGAATAAGTTGATGCTGCACCACTGAAAACAATTACTTCTTCAGTGGAGCTACCCCAGCTGACAATCTGGCTCATTATCTCCTATGGCGTGGCAAGGATTACATCATATCCATTTGGGGTCTATAAGTACCACTTTGGCTGGAGGCATGCTGTACCTCTGAGGCTCTCAAGGGGTCAATGATGATTGGGGTCACTTACCTACCCTTTGGCTAGTCTCATGAGTTATCATGCTGAGGGCTCATCCCATACAAAAGCCACCAATTTTAGGAAAGGTCATCTTTCTTCTCTTCAACCTCTTCCTTCCCCCAACAAAGCCCAAGACTGTTTTGTAGGAATATAGTGTATCTACCAACTCATCTCAGTTAACCTTCTCTATTCCCCCCCAAAGGACAGTTATTGTCTTAGATACCATCTCAGAGACTGTCAAACAGTTATTTCCTTCTAAAATTTCTCTCTAGCTAAAGGGACAATGAACAAGGGCTCTTGTTAAAACGAGAGCCTTACTACTTTACATTTCAAATATTTTAACCGTTTCTCCATTTCTGTATCTTTAATAAAAAGTTGAAAAGGATTTTTAGTGGTGTGTTTGGCATGGTACTAAAGAGGCTGAGCTCCCTGGATACCAAATCCCAAATCTTGTTTAATGTTGGGCAGTGACTAGATTATATTAACACCTTTAGCCCATACATTCCCCCTAAATTAATACACCACCACCAGATGTAGGCAATCAAAATAATCTCTTATTTATCTGGATGTTCAACGGATTGTTGTGGAAAATATCACTTGCCTTGAACATCTTGATTTATGATCAGATTCTTACCGTGCTTAGAGAATTCATTATGCAAGACAACATTTACTGTGGGTGCATTCTAAATGAGAGAGGTCTTGCAGGAGCAATGACTACATTGCTTGGGATTTTTATGAAAATGCAGATGCTGATCAGGATACCAGATTAATTAGCAGTTGTTTACGTGCTGGTTCGCTCAGCCATATTTCAACACACGGAACTGACTAATAAAATCCCATTGCAAACACTTTGCCTTGTACCTACTTGACTCATGATTGCAAAAATCAATAGCAATTTTAATTATAATTTTAATTAGCAGAGAAATGTAGGTGCTGAATTATTTAGCTTGTGTTTACATTCCCATGTGTTCATCATCCAGTTTTGATGGGCTTTGCACTAACAGGCCTCCTTCTACTGTATCTGCCAAGTCCCACTGCTTCGAATAGTCTTGGACTGAGCTACATAAATCTGGGAATGCCACCAGCCATGGGAGGTGAAATCCCGACCGCATTGAAGTCAATGGCAGAATCCCATTGATTTCAATGGGGCCAGGATTTCATCTGAAGAAATGATCCTGCCATGATACATTGATCCCTGGCACTTGCACAGAACTCAAGGAAGTCAAAGGGGCTCAGGTCCGTACCTGTAGAGCTTCCTGAAGGATCAGCACCTAAGACTGCCCTTCTCACTGTCCCCCTTCCTGGCATTTAAGATCAACCTGCAGGCTCCAGAAGTCGGTCCCTGAAGTTAACACTCAGTGATGGTTGGGAGGGCTTTCTGAGATACGGATTTCCTGTAGATATGGATTTTGTTCTTCCTCTGCCAGTGCCTATGTCTACCAAGATTGAGGGTGACGTGTGAGACGGCTTGGGTTTCGCTTTTGTCTGATTATTATTCTGCTTGGTTTTTTTACCCAGTGTGATATAATTCCTGTCAAATTAGTGGTTTTTAATTGCACCCATTGTGTGCGTGTGTGATTGCTCAGCTTAAATTTGGAACGCTGTACAGTACATAAGCACCTAAGTGCTCTGGCAAGAGTGGCTTGCCAAATGCAATCACAATGGAGTGCAACAATTACCCCAGGCAGCAACACCCACAGACAATGAAACATTTGGATTGTTTCAAGGGCATCAGGGCTGATGGGGAAAATCATATTGTTCGGTTCTTTTGAGGCTGTGCTTAATTCTCTTGGTTGTTGTTGTTTTGGAGGTTCTGAAATATCATCAGAAAAATAACTAACAGGGAAACTCTCTTGCATATTTATTTTCCGCAAGTAACTTCTAAGTTCAAGTCAAGCAGCAGTTAACACTAACAGCTCATGTGCACTGCAAGGGCCAACCTGGGATCTTAAAAATCATTATTACAATCATAGCACTAATGGTCCAGCAGACCAGTAGGGAATGTTGCCCCTTCCCCCTAAAAGGATGCATCGGCAGCTCAAATTTCATTACCTTTATTGTGGCCATGGGCCCAAACTCTGCTTCAAGGAGCAAAGGCTGCAATTATAGGCTTGCTGTACTGAGGTTGAGGGATCTTTACCCTGAACTAGACAGGCTAACAACCTTAGCAGTTTCCCAAGCATGTCTTCCCATGATAGCTACCTTATCTGCAATGCTCGACTGCACGTGCTACAGGGAACTGGTAGCAGAGAATTCTCTGCTTCCTTCCCATGTGGATTTGTGTGCTGTGCATGGACGCATCGGCCATTCATCCACCATATCCCTGGCCATCCCATACCCTTTCTACATATTTCAGTCGCTGAGCAGCGTGTTGTGGACTTGTGAATTAAAGGAGGCTTTCCCATGTATTTTTGCTATACCTATAGTGGCCTTGTTTGGAGCATCAACTTCAGGTTGTGAGAATTCATATTCTTGTTTGAAAAGAATTTTATCACACCATAAGATGAGCATGACTCATGAAGGAAAGAGAAACCTAATTCTTCTGACCTATGAAAGTGATTTGATTTGAAAACTGAACCTGGATGTCCTTGTGGAGGAATTCAGAAGCCACTGTCCAAGAAGACTTCAACTTTGGTTTCATGAACAGTCTTTACGTGACACAGCACTTCCATGTTAAGATTTATACTCATATATTTCTGAATCTTTGAATGTTTATTTCATAAAAATAAAGTAAAAAATAAAGGCTTCTGATGGACTGCATTCTTCACTAAGTGCATGAATTTCTGAAGGAAAGGACAACTGCCTTTCTTATCATGAGGTGTTCCCCTGACCCCTCATGCCCATATCCCAGCTACAGGGCTGATATGAAGTCGGTGCAACTAACTGCTATCTACTCTAAGGGTACGTCTATACTTACCCACTGGTTCGGCGGCAAGCAATCGATCTTCTGGGATCGATTTATCATGTCTTGTCTAGACTCGATAAATCGATCCCGGAAGTGCTCGCCGTCGACGCCAGTAATCCTGCTCTGTGAGAGGAGTAGGCGGAGTCGATGGGGGAGCCTGCGTGCCGTGTGTGGACCCGCGGTAAGTACCTTTAAGTTCGAACTAAGATACTTCGACTTCAGATACGTTATTCACGTAGCTGAAGTTGCATATCTTAGTTCGAACTGGGGGCTTAGTGTGGACCAGCCCTAAGTGTATGAGATATGAATGGTCACTCTCACCCACACTGATATGGATTCCTGTCAATCCCCCTTCCCCTAAAGGCAAAGCTGGCATAGCTTGTGATTAGATCTGTGTGGCGAATGGGAGTTTTGTTTCATGAAGGATTTTGAGATTTCAAAATTTGGCATCACTCTGAGAAATAGGAACAAAACCTCAGTTTTGAAATTCTCCAAAAGATAATTTTATATTTTTTTTCGTTAGGAGTCCCAAACACTTTTGTTTTGACCATCGGAATATTGGTTTTTATTTTCATTTTGACTGTACAATTTTGTATTATGCTATGTAATACATTAAAAAAATCCAAACAGAAAGTCATTTCAAATGAAAAATCGAAACCTCTTCTTCTGAAAATGTCAAAACGGGACCTTTCAACATTATTGGAATGCCACCCAGTCCTGGTTTTTTCCCCCAACGAAATTCCAGCCAAATTGACCAGATTTCAACAGAATCTCATATTCCAACAGAATATGGGGGCCTGTTTAAGTTTCTACAAACCAGTTCTATTTATAATTATCACAAAACAAGAACAGGCACTGGCTCATTGGTGCTGACTTCGTGGGTGCTCTGGGGCTGGAGCACCCATGGAAAAAATTGGTGGGTGCTCAGCACCCACTGGCAGCTCCCCGCCCCCCTGCCCAGCTCCAGCTTACCTCTGCCTCTTCCACGAGCGCACCGCTGCGTCCTGCTTCTCCTCCCTCCCAGCACTTGCGCCACGAAACAGCTGATTCGTGGGGCAGGGAGGGAGGGGGGAGGAGGGGGAATGCGGCACGCTGGGGGAAGAGGCGGGGCCGGGATTTGGGGAAGGGATCCAATAGGGGCAGGGAGGGGGCAGGGCGGCGTGGGCAAAGCTTTAATCTGTTCCCCTTATCTAGCATTTTTTATGCAAATATTGCTTATTTTCAGGCTCAGAGTTTGATGTGACAAAGCCATGAACTCTCTCTTTTTTAAATGATGAGATTGAGTAGTATTTTTAAAAATTCATTCATCAGAAAATGGTAATTTTTGTTTGAAATTTATATTTGTTTGTGTGAAAACACCACAAGAGGAAATTTTCCAATTTGCCCCTAGATTCATTTGCCCTGACACAATCCAAAAAAAAAAAAAAAAAAGCAAAATACGAATGTATTCTGGATGTAAAATCTATTATGGTGTTTGTGACACCAAAAGCTGCGTCATTAGAGATGGCCAGACACTAGATCAGGCATAGGTAACTTCACTGAACCATGACACACCAGCGTTTAAGTTAGAGTCTGATCATGTAAAGCGCTGAGTGCCCTCAACTCTCACTGAAATCAGCAATTAAGGACATTGAGCAACTGAGAGGACCCTAAAATTAGACACAAATTTTATAGCGATACTGGAAGAGCAAATTTCAACTGCTACAGTTTTGAAAAAGAATGGATAAATTAGAACACTTTGCATCTACATGATCTGCCATCCAAGGATCTAAAAGCACTTTACAACAACTCTTGAATTGCCCATATATGAGGTATCTAATATCCCCATTTTACTGCTGAAGAAACTGAGCCAAAGAAAAGTTAAGTGGCTCACCCAAGACCACACAACAAGTCCGTCTCAGAGTTGAGGACAAAACCCAGATCCCCTGAATCCCATCCACAAGGATTATTGTCAGGGCCATCCTTAGGCATACGCAGCATACACAGCTGCGTAGGGCACCCGAAAATGTGGGGCACCCCTGGGTCTTAGTGTCCACTCTTCCGCTTCTTCCTATCTCTGTTCTGACCCTTCCTGCAGGCTCCCACCACAGCTGGGTGCCTTCTTCCGAAGAAGTGGGCTGTAGTCCACGAAAGCTTATGCTCTAATAAATTTGTTAGTCTCTAAGGTGCCACAAGTACTCCTGTTCTTCTTCTTCCGGAGGGGATCTAGTAACTTAAAAATGAAAAAGCCTTCCAGCCTGCCAGACCTATTAGCACAACATTGAAACTGTTAAAGAGCCATTCAAGTGGTAATGAAGCCATTTAACAGGCATTTGCCAACCCCCAGGTATATACTGTCAGCTTCTGAATTTACTGACAAAAACAGTTGTGCATAACTGTAATATTTACTCAGAACATGTCAGTCTACAGGACCTTAGTTTAAAATTTGCTTTAAAAATATTTCATTAGTGTGTTGCTGAGGATTATAAAATCACATCTCTAAAAAATCCTTGCATAGATTTTTAGATGCACAATCATCTTTAGCCTTAAATGCTTGAATCTTCAGGCATATAGTTTTTAAAATAAATTTTTCAAAAGACCACCCTTATCTAAAATACATATGCGAGACTGGGCTGCCATCAGGCACTGGGGCACGAGTTTAATAATACTGCATAGGGCCCCATAAATCCTAAGGAATTTGAGGTTTTGAATTTTTTTTTCATCCCAAATTGGGATGAAAACGCAAAATCTCAAATTTTCACAAACCAGAAATCCAAAAAACTTTTGATTTGGGTCAATTGAAACATTTCATTACAATACTTCCCAAAAGGTTTTGTTTTGATTAACTTTTTTTTTCTTCTTCATTTTTGTTAACTAACTTAAATGTCAAAACAAAGTTGTTTCAAACAAACAAAAATAAAGGGAACTTTATTTGGAAAATGTAAATATAGGTCCTTTCAACAACTTTGAAATCTTTTTAAAAAAATTGAAAAGAGAAATTGATTAAAATGAATTCCCACAAGAAGTTTCAGTTTTGATAAATTGGCATTTTCTGATTAAGTGTTAAGGAATGTTCTGAAAGAGGAAAGGGAGATCATTTGACACGCAAGGAAAGGGATGGGGTTCCTGGACCAAGCAGGGGCAGAGATGAAGATCAAAGAGGAAACTAGGGCAAGACAGACGCACACATGGGGCACTCACAAGTCTTGGAAGAAGCATCAACAAGACAGGAAATTGGAGGAATTGAGAGCTGAGATGTAGTTAGTATGAGTTGTACAAGACCTTGAGTATAGGAGGCATGATGCAAAATTCTTGTATAGTTCATATATTTTAGCCTACTTAGTAATTAAGTGGAAGATGAAGAGGATACGGGTATGGGTGGAGAAAGCTGTGTTTGAATGTACAGTCATAGCTGGTTATGATCTCATTTTAAATATTGCAGTCTTTGCTTTGGCTGCTTGAAACATAATTAAATGTTCCTAGAGCTGCATCTGCGTTTGAGACATCATTAGAAACAAGATGCTACATCTCAAGGATTTCTCAGCATTCATATCCTGGTAAATTATACTTTTCAATTGCTTTTTCTTGCTTGTCAACTTTTTATGCTGAAATTTTCTCTAAATAAGGTGTTTATATGCATCACCCTTCAGTTAGCTTTAACTAGATGTAGATGCAGCAATATTATTTCCCATTTAAGGGACTTGCTGGTTTAGCATCTCCATAGGGATAGAAGAAATTAAAATAGTGTTCTTAACTGCGGAAATGATTAATGGCAAAGTCTGGGGATATTGCTTGTGTGTTGGAGCTGCAGTGGCAGCTAATACTAATGAAGCATAATATATGGAGATATACCTATCTCCTAGAACTGGAAGGGACCCTGAATGGTCATTGAGTCCAGCCCCCTGCCTTCACTAGCAAGACCAAGTACTGATTTTAGCCCAGATCCCTAAGTAGCCCCCTCAAGGATTGAACTCACAACCCTAGGCTTAGTAGGCTAATGCTCAAACCACTGAGCTATCCCTCCCCACCTAGCATCAGACATGTACACCTTGCAAGCGTCCTCAATGCACCTTCACAGCTTTTGGGGGTCTGTTTTCCTTGGTGAACATACTGCCAGGAATATGGAAGCTGCAAGCACAAACAGATCAGAGAACAGATTTTGTGGCCTATTAAAGTTCTGTGCTTTGAAGACCAAAGGAAAGTAACTAAGCAGAGCAAATAGCCGTTCTTGAGATCTGCAGATGTGCCATGGGCAGCTGTGGAGTACATTTCATTTCAAAGCAAATGAACTTGGTTAGCATATTGCACCATTGCTCTGTACATATAGAGAATCAGAGCTGATCAACTGGGCAATAGGCCCCATACTCTTAAATAGGACAAAGAGGTATATCTACTTATATGCTCTTCCTCCCCCATTGCTGAAGTATCCAGCGCAGCTCGGATTCTTATGCACTTTACGGGTCAGAGACTGTGCTTTTTGAGTGGGAGAATCTGCCCGTGCAGTGCTCTCTTCCTATATTCCTGATCCTGTGGCTCTCACAACTTTGCCAAGCTGCCACGAAGCGAAAGCTTGACCAGAGTCTTGGTATTTTTCACTGCTGTTATTCAGAACCCCGTTGGCAACTTTAAGTGATTAAAAAATAAGGCTCTTTTGTTCTGCTACAGCCAGAAGCTTTCTGGGGGAGGCAGAGAAGGTGAGCGCCACTTCATACCCCATCACAGCTAGGAGGGCAGTGGGCAGAGGGAGATTCTTCTAGAAGCCAGTGGGGGGTTCAAGATGTGCACCAAATTTATCAGGCATGTATTAGGACTGGCTACTAGAATCCAGGGACAGCATCCTAGCAGGCACTGTCCCCGGACGGTGGAACTCCATCCATTGTTTTTTTTTGCTTGTAGATTAGTCCTCTGAATCGGTGGATGTGTACTTCTCCGGGCAGCTGCATGCTGCCTCCCATGTGCTCTAGTGCGGGCTAACTTACTGTTACGTTGTCTAATGATATCCCAGTGCTAGTGGTACCTACAAGCAACATTGACCTATGCTGCCTACTCCAGAAAGGAAGAAGCTGAAGTGATGGAAACCAAGGCAAAAGAAACGAGTTTTGAAGAGGGATTTGAAGGAGAAGAGTGAGAGCTCTTAGCTGAAACCTGAAACTAACCCCCCAGGGCTCTTCTTCCATGCTAAGAAAGGAAAGGATTTTGGTTAGTTTAGCTGAATCACAGCTACTCAACTCGGCTTTGCTAGCTTTGTCACCTGCTGTGCTCAAGATGTGGCAGTTTTGTCCTCTGCAAGGTAACCTCCCGCTCTATATGGACTCATTCATAATACTCCTGAGGTGCTTTTTTCTAAGGTTTCGTTAGTAGACTGCTCGGCAATGACAGCTTGGCTAAAATGTTCTGCAGTTATCAGCATCTGGTAGCCAGTGCGTGGTGCACAGGTGTATCCATTGGAATTTGTGAGACATTCCATATTCACAGTGACAGTAATTATTATAATCAGTCTTTTCTGTAACAGGCTTAGAAGCCCACTTGTTTCAGTGCTTGATTTATCTGCAGAACATGACATAAATTAGCTAGCAGCTGGACTGAAAAACCACCCACAGATGTTTTCTAGTAGGAGCTTGAGTTAGTCCACCCACTGCGAGTACATTTAGTCCTCCTGAGACAGGCAGGTGTATAACCCAGGAAATTTGCCAATTCAGTCTTTAGAGAAATAAGAAATGAACTATTAACATTTAATTAGAAGAATCAGGGTCCCTTTGTAAAAATGCCACCACCGGCCCTATCAAGGGTTGGACACATAGCAAGCTCATGCCAGTAGAAAACAGCAGTTCTTCCTTTGTACCAAAACTAGTTACAGGTTCTCAGCTCAGGGAGTAATAAAGTAGTTTTCCTTAACACATTTAGCCACATAATTCAGTCTGCCTGGATGGGCCAGAGGCATTGGCTTAACGGTCTGAGAATCCAGTCTGAAATACTCGGGCTCCTTGGAAACCCAAGTTCATCTTCAGTTTACTTTTTATCAGTATTAGTTCTACTCATTCAGAGGAAGTGTGAGAAATGCTACAAAGGGTCAAAGGGCAGAGCCAGTAGTGAGGGCTTCCTGCTTCTAGTAATAAACCTTTCTACTTCTGCTTTTCCTGTCTTTCTTCCTGTTTTCCCACTTCATATAATAGAATGAAGGTCTAGTTCCCTTTCCCCTTTTTCCTCCTGCTGCCATTTTTTGCTATTGCCATTCTTGTAAATTCTAAACATTTCTCCAGCTTTGGAAAAGTTAGAGTAGAACAAGGGGGACAAGAGGAACCCTAGAAATCATCTATTCAATTGAATTCAGTGGCAAACCCTCCTAAGATTCATAATTTAACTTTTGTGCTGTCAAACTAAAATACAATGCGAATTTCAATTTGCAATGAAATGACATGACAATGCATGTGTTGAGTTGAAATTTCCCATAAAGAAAAATCATTGAAAAGAAAACTATTTTCCTGTCAAAAAAGCCATCTTGGATGAACCATTTTTTGACTGGGGTATTTTTTGACTGAAAGTGTTTGACCACCTCTCATATATATAACTTACCAGGGTAACAGTTGCTCCTCAGGCCTCAGAATGTCCATGGTTCCAATGCCAAGAACTCTTCTAACATTGGAGGCCGAAGCTAAAAATCTGCCTCTCATGGCTGACATTTTGGTAGGGGCAATGCTGATTTTGTTCCCCTCTGGAGTACTTCCACGATGGGGCTTGTCAGAGACTTGGATGTGGGCAGTTGTGTCAATAGTTGGAGCAGGAGTCAGTAGCCAGGAATAGGTGCTCAGGGTCAGAGCTGACAGTCAGAGCCAAGTTACCTGGAAAATAACAGAACACCACTAGCTGTCACCTTCAGCCCCCAACTAAAACCTCTCCAGCGCATCATCCGAGATCTACAACCTATCCTCAAAGATGATCCTTTACTCTCACAGATCTTGGGAGACAGACCTGTCCTCGCTTACAGACAACCCCACAACCTAAGGCAAATACTCACCAGCAACCACACATCACTGAACAAAAACACTGACCCAGGAACCTATCCTTGTAACAAAGCCCGATGCCAACTCTGTCCACATATCTATTCAAGTGACATCATCATAGGACCCAATCACATCAGCCATACCATCAGGGGCTCGTTCACCTGCACATCTACCAATGTGATATATGCCATCATGTGCCAGCAATGCCCCTCTGCCATGTACATTGGCCAAACCGGACAGTCCCTACGCAAAAGAATTAATGGACACAAATCTGACATTAGGAATCATAATACTCAAAAACCAGTGGGAGAACACTTTAACCTGTCTGGCCATTCAATGACAGACCTGCGGGTGGCTATCTTACAACAGAAAAACTTCAAAAACAGACTCCAACGAGAGACTGCTGAGCTGGAATTGATATGCAAACTAGATACAATCAACTCAGGATTGAATAAGGACTGGGAATGGCTGAGCCATTACAAACATTGAATCTATCTCCCCTTGTAAGTATTCTCACACTTCTTATCAAACTGTCTGTACTGGGCTTTCTCTTACTTAATTGGCCTCTCAGAGTTGGTAAGACAACTCCCACCTGTTCATGCTCTCTGTATGTGTGTATATATATCTCCTCAATATATGTTCCACTCTATATGCATCCAAAGAAGTGGGCTGTAGCCCACAAAAGCTTATGCTGTAATAAATTTGTTAGTCTCTAAGATTAAGCTTGATAAGTTTATGGAGGGGATGGTTTGATGGGATAAAGTGATTTTAGTCAATAGGTCAATAACGTGCCCTCGCTGGTAATTAGTAACAATGGTCAATAATGGGATATTAAAAGTTACTACAGAGAACTTTTTTCAGAGGGTCTGGCTAGAGAATCTTGCCCGCATGCTTGGGGTTCAGCTGGTCGCCATATTTGGGGTCGGGAAGGAATTTTCCTCCAGGGAAGATTGACAGAGGCCCTGGAGGTTTTTCACCTTCCTCCGCAGCATGGGGCAGGGGTCGCTTGCTGGAGGATTCTCAGCGATTTGAAGTCTTTAAATCATGATTTGGGGACTTCAACAGCTGAGTCAAGGGAGAGAATTCTTCCAGGAGTGGGTGGGTCAGCTTTTGTGGCCCGCATCATGTGGGAGGTCAGACTAGATGATCATAATGGTCCCTTCTGACCTGAGAGTCTATGAGTCTATGAGCCACAAGTACTCCTGTTCAAGTTACCTAGAGTGAGGAGCAGGGCTAGGTCTGAGGCTGGAACAAGGCTAGGAACACGCAGGCACAGGAGCTATCACAGCCATGGAAAAATACTTTGAATAGCCATCGAGCTGCTGCTGCTGCTGGACTTTTCCCACTAGTCAGGTGGTGTAGCAGCTAATCAGGCAGCCTTCTGCAGGCCAGCTGCACTTGTTGCTCTGAGACTGGCTCTGCTGCAGGCCCTGATTCCTGAGAGGGCGGATACATGTATTGTGCTTACAGCCTATGGGCCTACCGCTAAGCTGACTAGGCCTACCAGACCCTTTCCTGGGTTTGGGCTGTATCTGTGGAAAAACAGAATTTTTAATCAATAAGAAGCCATTTCTGAAACATAGGAGTCCAAGAAGATCTTCCTAAAATGGCTTAGTGGGTAACCCTCCCTCCCTTCCACCTTTCCCCCCTAAATGCGGATATCTCAAAAAGCCAAAAAACACCATATTAGAATTTTCTGCAAAATAAGAATAATGATTAGAGTGTCATCATGAAGGTACACATGCCCCAAAAGGGGCTAAGAGTGAAAAATGCCATCTCAGTCATATCTCTAGTACAGGCTATAGTTTTCAATGGCCCTAGAATACATTGTCTAAAATGTCCCTTTCTCCAATCATGTCACTCTCCTGTTTGAATCCTCCCATTGGCTCCATCTTCTCTATCACATTATATTCAAGCTGCTTATTTTCACCTTGTGAGGCCCTTCACAACTCTGCCCCTTCCTACAGCTCTCTTCTTGTATCTTGCCAAGTATTTCTACTTCACCAGCCTCAACTACCCATTGGTCCACTTCTCTGTCAAACATCTTTGTGCTTTCTTCTATGCCAGTGGTTCCCAAACTTAGTTCGTGGCTTGTTCAGGGTAAGCTCCTGGAGGGCCCCGAGATGCTTTGTTTACCTGAGCGTCTGCAAGTACGGCCGCTCGCAGCTCCCAGTGGCCACAGTTCGCAGTTCCCGGCCAATGGGAGCTGCGGGAAGCGGTGTGGGCCGGGCTACCGCTTCCCGCAGCTTCCATTGGCTGGAACCACTGTTGTATGCCAGCCCTTATAAAGTGTCCTTCCTGGTTTAGTTTGTGAAACCACTACCCTGCCCTCCTTCAAATCCCTCCTCAGGGCCTACTTTTACCAAACCATTTATAGGAAATTTCCATTCAGTAAAGGCTAGGTAGATAGCTTGTGTGGATTGCTAATACCCATTTTGTTTGCTTAGTAATATGCTATAATTTAAAACAAACAAAAATCTTTTCAATGACTCAAACCCTCATCTTATATGTAGTTAGCCTATATAACTGCTTACTCCGACATCTGTTAACTTCCCACCATTCCTTTCTGTTGTGTATTACACCCACTTGGAGTCATTATTATTAATTATTTGTCTTGCAGTAGAGCCCCAGTCATGGACCATTATGCTAGGCACTGTACAGCCAGAACAAAACACGTGTCCCTATCCCAAAGAGCTTACGGTGGAAGTATAAGTTGAGGCACCAGGTGGATAGACAGACAAATGGAGGAGCACAGAATAATAAGGAGACAATACTGCTCAACATGGTAGGCTGTGGTCTCAGTCAGGGGTGAAAGTAAGCTGGTACAGGACGGTATGGCGTACCGGTAAAAAGTGGCTGCTGGTACCGGTAAGTGTTGAATGTTACTTTCACCCCAGGTCTCAGCACATCAGCAGCCTACCGACTGTTGAGTTTTTAGTGGGCATTACGGCAGAGGAGAGTTGTAAGGAGGGAAGTGAGGCAACTTTGTGGATGTTTACAGGGAGTTTTCCGCTTATGCATGAGGGGCAGCCTGGGAGACAACATGAAGGTACTTGTAGAGTCTGATCCTAAAACATAACTAAGTTCTTTAGGGCAGGGATTGTACCTTACCATATGTCTGCACAGTGTCCGGCACAACCAGTCCCTTATCCTGATGCATAATGGATAATTGAGTCAAATGAGCACAAGAAGAAGCCAGATTCCTTACCTGGAGTAAATCAGCATATCTCCATTGAAGTCAGTAAACCTGCACCCATATCAACCAACTGAGGATCTGGCCCATTGCCATTAGTCTCAGTTCAGCTTTCCCTCTTAGCCATTTTGTTCTTGCTTCAAAGAACTGTGCTTTCCAAACAACCCCAGGTGTTTCAGTTTTAATCACTATGATTTACTCATGTAGCTGACAGGCTGTGAGGCTGATTTCTAAGCCACAGAGTAATGTACAATGGTGGTTGGTCACAGGGCAACACAAATACATAGTACTGAATTGCAAACACTTCTTTGGCAAGGAAATACACTGCAGTCACTTTCCCACAAAAAAGGATGGTGCATATGGTGTTAGCAAAACATCTGAACTCATCTAAATGTTTTCTAAGCAAGGCGGTGTCGATACAAAATGGAATCTCCTCTGAAAGTCTGGCTAACACATGGCCATTGGATCTCATCCAGAACTCTTATACCTACAGACCAGGGTGATGGATTCTTCCTAAAAGTGGAGGGGCAGGAGGCCCCTCCCCCTCCATGGCCCCGCCCCTGCCTATCCACTTCCCCTGAGGCCCCGCCCCCTGACCAAGCCAGAAGTCAGAGCAGGCCAGGGATACTGGGCCCCTCCACCTGCCTGGGATGCGGGGGCCTCGAGAGCAGCCCCCAGCCGGTGTCCCCGCCTTCCGGGTCCCCCACCCAGGGCAGGTGGAGGGTCCGTGATTCCCCACAGATGCCCAGGTTCCCCAGGCCAGACTCTGGCCAGACTCCAGCTTCCAGCCTGGCCGGGGGCATGGCCTCCGGGGGAAGAGAAGGGGCTGGAGGCTGGGCCATGGCAAAAAGTTGGATGGGCCACGGCCTCTTGGCCACCCCCATTCCGACGCCCCTGCTGCAGACCCCATAAGCACCTCCCATGGCTGAGTTAGCTGCACACATTGACATGATTGCAGGACAATATGTTCTAAAGGCTGTCAGCCTTATTCCAGTTGTCACCCATTTTTGTTGATAGTGAATATCCCTGCCCTTCATAAATCAAACTAAATATTCCTGAAAAAAAACCATTTGCTGTATTTCTCAAGCTAAAGTCAAAACCCGCTAGTCAAGATTAGTTGTCTATGGGGGATGTGAATGAGTTGCTTCTAAATCTCTCTTTTTAGTCTTCTACTTCAGAAGATTTGCTCACTCATTTGTGACGGGGTCTGTTTCAAACACCAGGAATGAAAATCAGCACCACTTTTTGAAGTACTGTGGGAAATGGCACAGAAATTTCTGGAGTGTATCTAAGAAGGACCAGGTGGCTGAATGCTGTCGTGCTATGAAAAGGTGGAAAGAAACTCACCACCAGGAGTTTATTTCAACATCAATTCTCCCAGCATTTTTCACTTCACATGTTCAAAGCATGTCAGTGAGCTAGGGAGGAGAAATTGTTTCTCTCAGACTAAGCAAAGCACCACCACCACCGACTATAACAAGCTCTGCAAGAACAAAGAAAAGATGAACAGGTGGTTAAGCCACATGATAAGGGAGTAGTATAAGGACTGTATTCCTGGCTGTGCTGTAGATTTCCAATGTGACTTTGGGGACAAATCATTTAAATTTCTCTGTGCCTCAGTTTTCTCCTCTGTAAAATGGAATAATGTCTACCTGTCATAAGGCTAAATTAGTTAATGTCTGTAAAGTACTTTGAGATCTTGGTTTGGAAGTGCTGGCTGCCATAGGAGAGCAAAGCATTATTAGTATACAATGAATGTTCTAAGAAAGCAAGCCGATAAAGCAGTTTGTATTGTATCAACAGTAATTACCAGTTTGCTGTTTCACGCTGTTTTTCAGACACCCTCGAACAATGGAAGGCTGGGTGGTACTTTGTCTTTTGCAATATGAACACTGATACATAATAGGACTATAAAAATGATAAACAGTCCATCGTAATCAGCAGCTGAGCAGATAAAATCGAGGCTATCTCACAAGTAGTCTACTCCATACAGCAGACCATTGATTCATTTCACATCACATTTATAGTCCATCTACAACACAATGCATTTTATTTCCCCCCCGTAAATACTGCATCTCAAATAACAATTTATCTCCAGCACAATGCACCGGTAACTTTTACGCCACGCTTTATTGGGAAGTTAGTAGGAGCACAGAAAATGCTCAGCAACGTATAAAAAAATGCAAACAAGTGGAACATTTAATTGTGGTTAGAGCTGTTCCAAATGGCTCTGTGGTTAGTGAAATGGCTGGACAGCCATATTTCCTAAAGCTGCCTGGTTAACTGGTTAATCATGCATAACTGAGAGGGTTCTGTTGCCTTTAGTAATGGGCAGTCGGAGGAAGATAAAATGACCAATCTGCTTTTAGTACAGCTGTACAGAAGAGTGCCTGATTCAGAAGAGCGGCCAATGTTTCATTTACTGGATGCAGCTCCTTAAGTCACATGCTCTGTGAGTCTGCAAGACAGGCCTATTATTGACAACAAGCACTTGATTTAGAAACAAGTTGTGTGACTTACTCTACCGGGCTGGTTCAAGCGAAGAGTCACCTACTACGTCACTCAATCGACTGCCTGGCTGTAGGGCACAAGATTCACGGCCCAATCCTGCTTGTGCTGTAGTCAGTGAGAGTTTTGCCAGTTTCACTGTAATAGAAGCAGGATCAGATAATAAGTGTGTAGTCTCATTCGGCCACAATCCAGCATGAACTCCTATGCCACAGCAGCTACCTTGTTAAAATACGTTGCTTCTGAAAGGCGCTGGAGAGGAAGCACTGGAGCTGGAGGTAGCACAGATGCAGTATGGGCAGAAGAGGGGCCCATCCAGTTCCTAAGATCTATTGTTTGGGCTGCCAAAGAGGGTGCCAAATTTGGTACCATTTCTGGGGTGGGGGGTATGTTTATGGATGTTGAAAGATGTTCCATATGGATTGACACTTTAGGATTCTCACCCGACGTAGAGGCATTGTCTGGGATTTCACAGTACCCCACTGCACTCTGGATTGACTCAGATGGCAGGCAGGCTCCACTGTTACAGGGTATGGATACTTTCCCACATGGCTTTTGGGGAAGAGGGGAGTGGATCTAACTTTCCAATCCACAAAGCAGCAAGATCAGGGGAGTGGGACAGTTGTCTTTTCTTCTGAAAATCCAGAGAGAGAAGGTGAACAGCCAGGCACCAGACCTCCCAAAAGGGGCCTGGTAGAAGAGGGCTTATCCCATCCCAGCTGTCATTGTCGGTGGGGCGGGGGGTAAGAAAGTTCCAGCACCAGCTGGATTCATTGCTCTCATATCCACTGGGGAAGGTGTTTCTTCTCTCCCCTTCCTCTGGAATTCAGAAGAACAGGGAGAGCCCGAGGCTGTGGATTAAATACAGCCTAGGTGAGGCAGATGGAGGAATGCCAATAGCCAATTTTGCCTAAGCGCAAAGGGAGTATTATTTAAGCTAGGGATGGAAAAGAACAGCTATGCCTAGCCAATGCAAGATCATTCCCTACAGCATGTAAGCCAATTCAGCTCCCAAACACTCAATACATGGCAATAACCAATGGCAACAGGGGAAGGGGAAATTGTGCAACCACTAAAACGTCCCTCGCCATTACTTAATGTTCTGAAATGAGATCACTTAATGGATGTATCTCTGTATTTTCATATGAAGAACAATGCCATGCAAAGATAGACTAGGTCCAAAATTCTCACCCATGAGGCTGGTTTCCCATTGGTATGGAATATGTTTCTTCTGCAAATCAGAGTTGTGTGTGTGTGGAAACTTTTAGACTGTAAATTCTTTGAGGCAGGGACTGTCATTCCATCTATGTTTGTATAAGATTTAGCATAATGGGGACCTGATCTGGTTGTGGCCTCCATGTGCTAGCATAATATAAATATTAAATGATAATATCAATACTAAAGTTCAGTTGCCGCCTGCCAACTATGAAGTATGGCTCAGGATTATGGATAATCACTATTTGTAATTTATATTAATCCTGTCCCTGCTGAAGGCGGTAGGAGTTCTGCCATTGACTTCAATAGAGTTAGGATTTCACCCAGAGAGTTTAGAGATGGGAAAAACTTATTGGCGTAGATCTTCAATGGGCCACCTCCACTTGTGCATGGACTAAACTGCATCTACACCTTTCCACGTACACTTGTACAGATACAAACACCAGTGCATGCACTGACACCTTCATGCAACCTTTAAATAGTAACAATGGTGTGCAAAGCTCAACTACAATTTCTGTCTACACTTGCAGTTAATTTGCACTTTGGGTTCAGCTGCACCCACTGGTGACATGTGCTGTCAGAAGTAGGTACATTTCTTAGCATACACAAAGCTTTGGTGACTTACCCAAAGTCACATAGGTTCTCCCGACTGCCAGTCCTTTGCTTTTTGCCACAAGACCATTCTTTCCATCTGTAGAAACCCTCTAACAGCTGGATCTTGATTCCATCATTTTATTGTTTGCTTGTAATTCGTAAGTAGACTCTCAGTTAACCACTGTAGTTAGTTGCTGAACATATATATTAAAGAAATGTAGAGCGTTTATACATAATTCAGTAAAATTGCTTTGGAAAATAAGATTGCTATCAGAATGAAGCCTGATGACAAGTAATAGGACTTCAGTGAGCTGTAATTTTGATCTTTTCATCATTCTTGAGACATCCTGCCTGCACTTTCTCTTTGGGTTTTCAAATATTCATGAGTTGGCCCTGTGGGAAAAAAAAAGTCTGAATTTTGATTAAAAGGAATACAAAATATTTAAAATACCCTTGGCCCCTGTCTATTTTAATAGAATCATACAAATGTAGGACTGGAAGGTACCTTGAGAGGTCATCTAGTCCAACCCTCCACACTGAGGCAGAACCAAGTGTTCCTAGACTATCCCTGACATGTGTTTGTCTAACTTGTTCTTAAAAAGCTCCAATCACTGGGATTCCACAGCCTCCCTGGGAAGTCTATCCTAATGCTTAACTATCCTTATGGTTACAAAGTTTTTCATAATATTTAACCTAAATCTCCCTTGCTGCTGATTACTTCTTGTCCTACCTTCAGTGGACATGGAAAACCATTGATCACTATGTTGTTTATAACTGCCCTTTAACATATTTGAAGACTCATCAGGTCCATGCCTCAATCTTCTTTTCTCAGGGCCCAGTTTTTTTTAACCTTTCCTCAAAGGTCAGGTTTTTTAAACCTCTTATTTTTGTTACTCTCCTCTGTACTCTCGCTGGTTTGTCTTTATCGTTATTAAAGTGTGGCACTCAGAACTAGGATGACCAGACAGCAAGTGTGAAAAATCAGGTCAGGGGGTAGGGGGCAATAGGAGTCTATATAAGAAAAAGACCCCAAAATTGGGACTGTCGCTATAAAATCGGAACATCTGGACACCCTACTCAGAACTAGGCACAGCTTTGTTTTGTGTTCTCTCAAATTACAGTTGAAACTACAGTAGTCACAGAGAGACCTACATGCTAATGGTGACTTCATCCTGAATTAAAGTCAAATAAGAAGCCACATGCAAAAACTACATGTCCTCCCACTGTGGATCACGCTGAAATGTTACCTCAGAGTGTTTTATCCAATGACAACAGTATCCACTATTTCCAGTAAGGTTCAGAAAAGGGCCGTCACTCTGTTCAGGCTCCACCCACAATTTCAGAGCAGACATTCCGGCTAAAAGGATCAGCAGTGAACCTCTTTACAGTGTCCTCTCTATGCTTCAGAATTAAAACCCCACTAAACTGGGGGGACCTGGGAGGCAGTGACCATGAGATGGTTGAGTTCAGGATCCTGACACAAGGAAGAAAGGAGAGCGGCAGAATATGGACCCTGGACTTCAGAAAAGCAGACTTTGACTCCCTCAGGGAACAGATGGGCAGGATCCCCTGGGAGAATAACATGAAGGGCAAAGGGGTCCAGGAGAGCTGGCTGTATTTTAAAGAATCCTTATTGAGGTTGCAGGAACAAACCATCCCGATGTGTAGAAAGAATAGTAAATATGGCAGGTGACCAGCTTGGCTAAACAGTGAAATCCTTGCTGATCTTAAATGCAAAAAAGAGGCTTATAAGAAGTGGAAGATTGGACAAATGACCAGGGAGGAGTATAAAAATATTGCTCAGGCGTGCAGGAGTGAAATCAGGAAGGCCAAATCACACTTGGAGTTGCAGTTAGCAAGAGATGTTAAGAGTAACAAGAAGGGTTTCTTCAGGTATGTTAGCAACAAGAAGAAAATCAAGGAAAGTGTGGGCCCCTTACTGAATGAGGGAGGCAACCTAGTGACCGAGGATGTGGAAAAAGCTAATGTTACTCAATGATTTTTTTGCCTCTGTCTTCACGCACAAGGTCAGCTCCCAGATTGCTGCACTGGGCAGTACAGCATGGGGAGAAGGTGACCAGCCCTCTGTGGAGAAAGAAGTGGTTCGGGACTATTTAGAAAAACTGGACGTGCACAAGTCCATGGGGCCGGATGCGCTGCATCCGAGGGTGCTAAAGGAGTTGGCGGGTGAGATTGCAGAGCCATTAGCCATTATTTTTGAAAACTCATGGCGATCGGGGGAGGTCCCAGATGACTGGAAAAAGGCTAATGTAGTGCCCATCTTTAAAAAAGGGAAGAAGGAGGATCCGGGGAACTACAGGCCAGTCAGCCTCACCTCAGTCCCTTGAAAAATTATGGAGCAGGTCCTCAAGGAATCAATTATGAAACATTTAGAAGAAAGGAAAGTGATCAGGAACAGTCAGCATGGATTCACGAAGGGGAAGTCGTGCCTGACTAACCTAATTGCCTTCTATGATGAGATAACTGGCTCTGTGGATGAGGGGAAAGCAGTGGATGTGTTATTTCTTGACTTTAGCAAAGCTTTTGATACTGTCTCCCACAGTATTCTTGCCACCAAGTTAAAGAAGTATGGGCTGGATGAATGGACTGTAAGGTGGATAGAAAGCTGGCTAGATCGTCGGGCTCAACGGGTAGTGATCAATGGCTCCATGTCTAGTTGGCAGCCGGTTTCAAGTGGAGTGCCCCAAGGGTCGGTCCTGGGGCCGGTTTTGTTTAATATCTTTATTAATGATCTGGAGGATGGTGTGGACTGCACTCTCAGCAAGTTTGCAGATGACACTAAACTAGGAGGCGTGGTAGATACACTAGAGGGTAGGGATCGGATACAGAGGGACCTAGACAAATTAGAGGATTGGGCAGAAAAAAACCTGATGAGGTTCAACAAGGACAAGTGCAGAGTCCTGCACTTAGGACGGAAGAATCCCATGCACTGCTACAGACTAGGGACCGAATGGCTAGGTAGCAGTTCTGCTGAAAAGGACCTAGGGGTCACAGTGGACGAGAAGCTGGATATGAGTCAACAGTGTGCTCTTGTTGCCAAGAAGGCTAACGGCATTTTGGGCTGTATAAGTAGGGGCATTGCCAGCAGATCGAGGAACGTGATCGTTCCCCTTTATTCGACATTGGTGAGGCCTCATCTGGAATACTGTGTCCAGTTTTGGGCCCCACACTACAAGAAGGATGTGGAAAAATTGGAAAGAGTCCAGCGGAGGGCAACAAAAATGATTAGGGGTCTGGAGCACATGACTTATGAGGAGAGGCTGAGAGAACTGGGATTGTTTAGTCTCCAGAAGAGAAGAATAAGGGGGGGATTTGATAGCAGCCTTCAACTACCTGAAGGGGGGTTCCAAAGAGGATGGAGCTCGGCTGTTCTCAGTGGTGGCAGATGACAGAACAAGGAGCAATGGTCTCAAGTTGCGGTGGGGGAAGTCCAGGTTGGATATCAGGAAAAACTATTTCACTAGGAGGGTGGTGAAACACTGGAATGCGTTACCTAGGGAGGTGGTGGAGTCTCCTTCCTTGGAGGTTTTTAAGGCCTGGCTTGACAAAGCCCTGGCTGGGATGATTTAGCTGGGAATTGGTCCTGCTTTGAGCAGGGGGTTGGACTAGATGACCTCTTGAGGTCCCTTCCAACTCTGATATTCTATGATTCTATGATTCTATGAAACTGATGGATGATTCACACCCATTGTGTCAGCCTGTCTATTGGCTGTCTTATGAGGACAGCATCTGCCCTTATTTGGAAGGATATTTTCAGCCAGGGACAAAGACTCTTTGTTTTAATGAAAATTTCATTTCTGCAGCATGTGATGGGGCTACCAGACAGTTACAAGTTCTTTGCAGGGTTGTTGTAGCTGTGTTGGTCTCAGGATATTAGAGAGATGAGGCGAACCTGAAGAAGAGCTGTATGTCTCTCGAAAGTTTGTCTAAGGGTATGTCTTCACTACCCGCCGGATCAGCAGGTAGTAATCGACCTATCGGGGATCAATTTATCACGTCTCGTCTAGACGCAATAAATCGATCCCCGAACGCACTCCCCGTCGACTCCGGAACTCCACCAGAGCAAGAGGTGGTAGCGCAGTCGACGGGGGAGCTGCGGCCGTCGATCCCGCGCCGTGAGGACCCAAGGTAAATCAATCTAAGATACTTTGACTTCAGCTACGCTATTCACGTAGCTGAAGTTGCGTATCTTTGATCGACCCACCCACCCCCAGTGTAGACCAGCCCTTAGACAGAAGTTGGTCTAATAAAAGATATTACCTCACCTATCTTGTCTCTCCATGACAGGTACTGCGAATTACCGCACATCATCTCAATCTGACCCCTGACTGGCAATGAGATAGAACCCTCCCTGCAATCAAAGACATTAGCAAGAAGACCTGTTCGGTAATCTAGCCCCATCCTTGCCAGTTCACGTCTGTTCCCTGCAGTATATTTTCCAATGCTTGTTCATTTCCAGAGTGAAGTGTAACAATAATCTAGTGTGATTCACTTACCGAATACTCAGGCTATGTCCACACTACAAACCTTACAGGGGCACAGCTGTACTAATGCAGCTGCGCCACTGTAAGGTCTCCTGTGATGCCACTCTATGCTGATAGGAGAGAACTCTCCCGCTGGCATAATTAAACCATCCCCAACGAGAGCCAGTAGCTATGTCGGCGGGAGAGCATCTCCCACTGACATAGCACTGTCCAGACTGACGCTTTTGTCGGTGACACTTATGTCAGTCAGGGGTGTGTAGTGCTGACAGAAGTGCTAGTGCAGACAAAGCCTTAGTGAGAGAGAGAAGGTGGGCGAGGTATTGTCTTTGATTGGACCAACTTCTGTTGGTGAAAGAGACAAGCTTGTGAGCTGACACAGAATTCTTCTTCATGTCTCTCTCTCTCAGTAACATATGCAACACGA